>NC_092711.1:9506513-9806513 GCF_047496885.1 Scyliorhinus torazame
ACACACACACACACAGGCACGCACACACAGCCACACACACACACACACACACAGCCACACACACACACCCAGCCACACACACACAGCCACACACACACACACACAGCCACACACACACACACACAGCCACACACACACACACAGCCACACACACACACACAGCCACACACACACAGCCACAGCCACGCACACACAGCCACGCACGCACACACAGCCACGCACGCACACACAGCCACGCACGCACACACAGCCACGCACGCACACACAGCCACGCACGCACACACAGCCACGCACGCACACACAGCCACGCACGCACACACAGCCACGCACGCACACACAGCCACGCACGCACAGGAACACACACACAGCCACACACACACAGCCCCACACACACACAGCCACACACACACACACACAGCCACAGCCACACACACACAGCCACACACACACAGCCACAGCCACACGCACACACACAGCCACAGCTACACGCAGACACACAGCCACACACACACACACACACAGCCACACACACACACACACACACAGTCACACACACACACACAGCCACACACACACACACAGCCACACACACACACACAGCCACACACACACACACAGCCACACACACACACACAGCCACGCATGCACACACAGCCACGCACGCACACACAGGAACACACACAGCCACGCACACACAGCCACACGCACACACACAGCCACAGCCACACGCACACACAGGAACACACACAGCCACACACACACACAGCCACACACACACACAGCCACACACACACGCACAGCCACACACACACGCACAGCCACACACACACGCACAGCCACACACATACGCACAGCCACACACACACACCCACAGCCACACACACACAGCCACAGCCACACACACACAGCCACAGCCACACACACAGCCACAGCCACGCACGCACACAGCCACACACACACAGCCACACACACACAGCCACACACACACAGCCACACACACACAGCCACACACACACAGCCACACACACACAGCCACACAGCCACACACAGCCACACACACACAGCCACACACACACACAGCCACGCACACACAGCCACACACGCACAGACACACACACTCGCAGACACACCGTCACACACACACACACACACACACAGACACAAACACACACACAGTAACACACACAGTCACACACACACAGACAATCACGAACACACACACAGGAACACACACACTCAGACACCCACACGACACATACTCAGACACGCACCCAGACACGAACACACACACGGACACACACACAGGAACACACACACAGGAACACACACACACACAGCCACACACACACAGCCACACACACACACTGCCACACACACACGCACAGCCACACACACACGCACAGCCACACACACACGCACAGCCACACACACACGCACAGCCACACACACACGCACAGCCACACACCCACAGCCACACACACACACAGATCCACACACACACACAGCCACACACACACACAGCCACACACACACACAGCCACACACACACAGCCACACACACACAGCCACACACACACAGCCACACACACACACAGCCACAAACACACAGCCACGCACACACAGCCACACACGCACAGACACACACACTCGCAGACACACCGTCTCACACACACACACACACACACACACACACAGACACAAACACACACACAGTAACACACAGTCACACACACACAGACAATCACGAACACACACACAGGAACACACACACTCACAGACACCCACACTAAACAGACACCGACACGCACCCAGACACGAACACACACACGGACACACACACACAGGAACACACACACAGCCACACACACACACAGCCACACACACACAGAGCTGCACACACAGCCGCACACAGCCACACACACACACAGCCACACACACGCACATCCACACACACACAGCCACACACACACACAGCCACACACACACAGCCACACACACACAGCCACACACACACACACACAGCCACACACACACAGCCACGCACACACAGCCATGCACGCACACACAGCCACACACACACGCACACAGCCACACACACACACGCACTCACACAGCCACACACGCACACAGCCACACATGCACACAGCCACACACGCACACACACACCCACACACACAGCCATGCATGCACACACAGCCACACACACACACACACAGCCACACACACACATGGGCACACACAGCCCCACACACACACAGCCACACGCCCACAGCCACACACAGCCACGCACGCACACACAGCCCCACACACAGCCACGCGCACACACACACAGGCACACACACACACACAGCCACACACACACACACACAGCCACACACACACACACACACACACACACACACAGCCACACACACACAGCCACACACACTACAGAAACACATATAGACAGACACACAGAAACACAGACAGATGGACAAACACAGGCAAACTCACAGACAGTCACACAAACACACAGATACACCTACAGACTCACACCTACAGACTCACACCTACAGACTCACACCTACAGACTCACACCCAAAGAGCAACACACAGAGCAACACACAGAGCAACACACAGAGCAACACACAGAGCAACACACAGAGCAACACACAGAGCAACACACAGAGGAATGCCTGACTCACGGCGCCGAGGTCCCAGGTTCGATCCCGGCTCTGGGTCACTGTCCCTGTGAAGTTTGCACATTCTCCCCCTGTTTGCGTGGGTTTCGCCCCCACAATCCAAAGATGTGAAGGGTAGGTGGATTAGCCACGATAAATTGCCCCGTAATTGGAAAAAATTAATCGGGCACACTAAATTTAGAAGAGGAACGCACGCACAGAGACACACACACACTCGCAGACACACAGTCACACACACAGACACATACTATCACACTCACCCAGACACAGACACACACACACAGACAGACACAAACACGCACACAGCCACACACACGCACACAGCCACACACACAGCCACACACACGCACACGGCCACACACACGCACACGGCCACACACACGCACACGGCCACACACACGCACACGGCCACACACACGCACACGGCCACACACACGCACAGCGCCACACACACGCACAGCGCCACACACACACACAGCGCCACACACACACACAGCGCCACACACACACACAGCGCCACACACACACACAGCGCCACACACACACACAGCGCCACACACACACACAGCGCCACACACACACAGCGCCACACAAACACAGCGCCACACAAACACAGCGCCACACAAACACAGCGCCACACAAACACAGCGCCACACAAACACAGCGCCACACACACAGCCTCACACACACAGCCTCACACACACAGCCTCACACACACAGCCTCACACACACAGCCTCACACACACAGCCTCACACACACAGCCTCACACACACAGCCTCACACACACAGCCTCACACACACAGCCTCACACACACAGCCTCACACACACAGCCTCACACACACAGCCTCACACACACAGCCTCACACACACAGCCACACACACACAGCCACACACACACAGCCACACACACACAGCCACACACACACACACACACACAGCCACACACACACACACAGCCACAGCCACGCACACACAGCCACGCACGCACACACAGCCACGCACGCACACACAGCCACGCACGCACACACAGCCACACATACACAGGAACACACACACAGCCACACACACACACAGCCACACACACACACAGCCACACACACACACAGCCACACACACACACAGCCACACACACACACAGCCACACACACACACAGCCACACACACACAGCCACAGCCACACACACACACAGCCACACACACACAGCCACACACACACAGCCACACACACACAGCCACACACACACAGCCACACACACACACAGCCACACACACACACAGCCACACACACACACAGCCACACACACACACAGCCACACACACACACACACAGCCACACACACACACAGCCACACACACACACAGCCACACACCCACACCCACAGCCACACGGACACACACAGCCACACGGACAAACAGCCACGCACGGACACACAGCCACACACACACAGCCACACACACACAGCCACACACACACAGCCACACACACACACAGCCACACACACACAGCCACAACCACACAAACACACACACACACAGCCACACACAGCCACACACACACACAGCCACACAGCCACAGCCACACACCCACAGCCACAGCCACACACACACAGCCACACACACACAGCCACACACCCAAGCACAGCCACACACACAAGCACAGCCACAAACACACGCACAGCCACACACCCACACACACACAGCCAGAGCCACACACACAGCCACAGACACAGCCACACACACACAGCCACACACACACACCCAGCCACACACACACACACACAGCCACACACACACACACACAGCCACACACACACACACAGCCACACCCACACACACAGCCACACCCACACACACACAGCCACACACAAACACACAGCCACACCCACACACACACTGCCACACCTACACACAGCCACATAAACAAACACACAGCCACACCCACACACACACTGCCACACCTACACACAGCCACATAAACACACACAGCCACACACACACACAGCCACACACACACAGCCACACACACACAGCCACACACACACACACACACAGCCACACCTACACACAGCCACATAAACAAACACAGCCACACACACACACAGCCACACACACACACAGCCACACAAACACACACAGCCGCACCCACACACACAGCCGCACCCACACACACAGCCGCACCCACACACACAGCCACACCCACACACACACACAGCCACACACACACACAGCCACACACACACACACAGCCGCACCCACACACACAGCCGCACCCACACACACAGCCGCACCCACACACACAGCCACACCCACACACACACACAGCCACACCTACACACAGCCACACCCACACACACACACACAGCCACACACACACACACACACAGCCACACACACACACAGCCACACACACACACACAGACACAGCCACACACACACCCACACCCACAGCCACACACTTACTCACCCTCACTCACACCCACCATTATACACACTTGCACACGCACTCACCTACTCACTCATTCTTACACACTAACTCGCTCACACACTCAAACTCACTTACACAGTCACTCTCATTGACATACTCACACGCTGACTCGCTCACTCTTAGACACACTCACCCTTGCACACACTCACCGTTTACAGATACACTGCAGTGCGATACAATGTGCAATCTAATCGAGGGGTTAGATTTAACTCATTCTTACACACTCACTTACACGCACTCTTATGCACATACTCTTACACACTCACTAACAACCTTAAACAATCACTCACTAACACACGCTCACTCACTCACTAACTCACTCTTACACACAGACTCATTATTACATACTGATTCACACACACTCAGACTCTCGCCCTCTCTCACCCTCGCCCTCTCTCACCCTCGCCCTCTCTCACCCTCGCCCTCTCTCACCCTCACCCTCTCTCACCCTCACCCTCACCCTCTCTCACCCTCACCCTCACCCTCTCTCACCCTCACCCTCACCCTCTCTCACCCTCACCCTCACCCTCTCTCACCCTCACCCTCACCCTCTCTCACCCTCACCCTCACCCTCTCTCACCCTCACCCTCACCCTCTCTCACCCTCACCCTCACCCTCTCTCACCCTCACCCTCACCCTCTCTCACCCTCACCCTCACCCTCTCTCACCCTCACCCTCACCCTCTCTCACCCTCACCCTCACCCTCTCTCACCCTCACCCTCACCCTCTCTCACCCTCACCCTCACCCTCACCCTCTCTCACCCTCACCCTCACCCTCACCCTCTCTCACCCTCACCCTCACCCTCACCCTCTCTCACCCTCACCCTCACCCTCTCTCACCCTCACCCTCTCTCACCCTCACCCTCTCTCACCCTCACCCTCTCTCACCCTCACCCTCTCTCACCCTCACCCTCTCTCACCCTCACCCTCTCTCACCCTCACCCTCTCTCACCCTCACCCTCTCTCACCCTCACCCTCTCTCACCCTCACCCTCTCTCACCCTCACCCTCTCTCACCCTCACCCTCTCTCACCCTCACCCTCTCTCACCCTCACCCTCTCTCACCCTCACCCTCTCTCACCCTCACCCTCTCTCACCCTCACCCTCTCTCACCCTCACCCTCTCTCACCCTCACCCTCTCTCACCCTCACCCTCTCTCACCCTCACCCTCTCTCACCCTCACCCTCTCTCACCCTCACCCTCTCTCACCCTCACCCTCTCTCACCCTCACCCTCTCTCACCCTCACCCTCTCTCACCCTCACCCTCTCTCACCCTCAGCCTCTCTCACCCTCAGCCTCTCTCACCCTCGCCCTCTCTCACCCTCGCCCTCTCTCACCCTCGCCCTCTCTCACCCTCGCCCTCTCTCACCCTCGCCCTCTCTCACCCTCGCCCTCTCTCACCCTCGCCCTCTCTCACCCTCGCCCTCTCTCACCCTCGCCCTCTCTCACCCTCTCTCACCCTCACCCTCTCTCACCCTCACCCTCTCTCACCCTCACCCTCTCTCACCCTCACCCTCTCTCACCCTCACCCTCTCTCACCCTCACCCTCTCTCACCCTCACCCTCTCTCACCCTCACCCTCTCTCACCCTCACCCTCTCTCACCCTCACCCTCTCTCACCCTCACCCTCTCTCACCCTCACCCTCTCTCACCCTCACCCTCTCTCACCCTCACCCTCTCTCACCCTCACCCTCTCTCACCCTCACCCTCTCTCACCCTCACCCTCTCTCACCCTCACCCTCTCTCACCCTCACCCTCTCTCACCCTCACCCTCTCTCACCCTCACCCTCTCTCACCCTCACCCTCTCTCACCCTCACCCTCTCTCACCCTCACCCTCTCTCACCCTCACCCTCTCTCACCCTCACCCTCTCTCACCCTCACCCTCTCTCACCCTCACCCTCTCTCACCCTCACCCTCTCTCACCCTCACCCTCTCTCACCCTCACCCTCTCTCACCCTCACCCTCTCTCACCCTCACCCTCTCTCACCCTCACCCTCTCTCACCCTCACCCTCTCTCACCCTCACCCTCTCTCACCCTCACCCTCTCTCACCCTCACCCTCTCTCACCCTCACCCTCTCTCACCCTCACCCTCTCTCACCCTCACCCTCTCCCTCTCTCACCCTCACCCTCACCCTCTCTCACCCTCACCCTCACCCTCTCTCACCCTCACCCTCACCCTCTCTCACCCTCACCCTCTCTCACCCTCACCCTCTCTCACCCTCACCCTCTCTCACCCTCACCCTCTCTCACCCTCACCCTCTCTCACCCTCACCCTCTCTCACCCTCACCCTCTCTCACCCTCACCCTCTCTCACCCTCACCCTCTCTCACCCTCACCCTCTCTCACCCTCTCTCACCCTCACCCTCTCTCACCCTCACCCTCTCTCACCCTCACCCTCTCTCACCCTCACCCTCTCTCACCCTCACCCTCTCTCACCCTCACCCTCTCTCACCCTCACCCTCTCTCACCCTCACCCTCTCTCACCCTCACCCTCTCTCACCCTCACCCTCTCTCACCCTCACCCTCTCTCACCCTCACCCTCTCTCACCCTCACCCTCTCTCACCCTCACCCTCTCTCACTCTCACCCTCACCCTCTCTCACCCTCACCCTCTCTCACCCTCACCCTCTCTCACCCTCACCCTCTCTCACCCTCACCCTCTCTCACCCTCACCCTCTCTCACCCTCACCCTCTCTCACCCTCACCCTCTCTCACCCTCACCCTCTCTCACCCTCACCCTCTCTCACCCTCACCCTCTCTCACCCTCACCCTCTCTCACCCTCACCCTCTCTCACCCTCACCCTCACCCTCTCTCACCCTCACCCTCACCCTCTCTCACCCTCACCCTCACCCTCTCTCACCCTCACCCTCACCCTCTCTCACCCTCACCCTCACCCTCTCTCACACTCACCCTCTCTCACACTCACCCTCTCTCACACTCACCCTCTCTCACACTCACCCTCTCTCACACTCACCCTCTCTCACACTCACCCTCTCTCACACTCACCCTCTCTCACACTCACCCTCTCTCACACTCACCCTCTCTCACACTCACCCTCTCTCACACTCACCCTCTCACACACTCACCCTCTCACACACTCACCCTCTCACACACTCACCCTCTCACACACTCACCCTCTCACACACTCACCGACTCTCACACTCACCGACTCTCACACTCACCGACTCTCACACTCACCGACTCTCACACTCACCGACTCTCACACTCACTGACTCTCACACTCACTGACTCTCACACTCACTGACTCTCACACTCACTGACTCTCACACAGACTCTTACGCACTGTCACTCTGACACACTCACTCCCACAAGCTAACACATACTCACTCTGCAATCTGGTAGAGAGAGAGAGAGAGAGAAATCTCAGATCAGAAACTCTGAACTCAATTTTGAAAGTGGTCATCATTTGTTGGGCTCTCCCTGTGCACAGGTTGCCGGCAGAATTCACAAAATTAACGATAGTGGGGTCACTTTTAAAATGGACCCATTGACTGTAAAGTAATCTCGATTGCCCGGAATTAAAGTCCCTTAACTTGAAGCGGGTATAATTCTGGAAGGAAGCCTGTGTTTTAGGCCGAGACATAAGTATGGCGGGTGAAATTAAATTCACAGGTCATTTGAATTCAGTTTGAATTCACTCACTCACACTCACACACAGACTGACTCACTCATTCACACTAACTTACACACAATTACTCACTCTCACTCACTCACTCTTCCACACTCTCTCACTCA
The DNA here is from genome assembly GCF_047496885.1 of Scyliorhinus torazame. Classification (NCBI taxonomy): domain Eukaryota; kingdom Metazoa; phylum Chordata; class Chondrichthyes; order Carcharhiniformes; family Scyliorhinidae; genus Scyliorhinus; species Scyliorhinus torazame. The sequence continues at coordinate 9,515,438 of NC_092711.1, forward strand.
CTCACTCGTACTCAGACACTCACATCCTCACTCACACTCACACGCTCACTCACTCTTACACATTCACACACACTCACTCACTCTTACACACTCAATCACTCTCTCTCAGACATGGGCAGTCATTCACACTCACTTACACACAATTACTCAGTCAGTCACTCACACTTACACACTCCTCTTACACTTACACAAACACTCTCATTCTTACACACTCACTGACTCACACACACATGATCTTACATACTCACACTCACTCTTACACACTCACTCACGCCCTCACTCACACTCACTATTACTCACTCATTCTTACATACGCACACACTTTTACACACACATACTCACTGACTTTCACACATTAACTTGCTCACTCTTACACACTCACCCACACTTCCAATCACTCACTTGAGCCTGCCTTCGCGACTAGACCACCTTAACAATAACCAATTTTAATAATCCGATACAAAGCCCTGGATGAATTTATTTCCTAGCAGCATGAGTAGCTGTAAATCCTGCTCTACATTGTGTCAGAAATATTACTGCATTTGAGAATGTCATTGTGAATATTACCTTGTGATATATAACCGTTCTCATCCATATCTCTATTGAGAACACATTAGCTCCTTTCCCAGTTATCACTGCAGTTGACCCCGTCACTGTTTATACTGTCAGCTATTGTCCCAGTTAATACTACATTACACCATACTGCTGTGGACACTACAATTAACCCTTTTGGAGTGCTGACTACCATGTACCCAGGGTAAGAGCCTGTGGGACTACCATGTATAATAATCTTTATTGTCACAAGTAGGCTTACATTAACACTGCAATGAAGTTACTGTGAAAAGCCCCTAGTCGCCACATTCCGGCGCCTGTTCGGGTACACAGAGGGAGCATTCAGAATGTCCAAATTACCTAACAGCACGTCTTTCAGACTTGTGGGAAGAAACCGGAGCTCCCGGAGGAAAACCACGCAGACACAGAGAGAACGTGCCGGGAATCGAACCCGGGACCCTGGAGCTGTAAAGCCACAGTGCTACCCACTGTGCTACCGTGCCGTGTAAAAAGTCTCACACACAAACTCCCACCCCACCCCAGACACACAAACACGTGTACAGACAAACACAAACTCACACACAGACACAAACTCAGACAGGCTGGGTCAATACATCTTTCAAATGGAGCGAGATCCATTCTCCACCTTTAACTTGGAGAGGTGTATCTGGCCTGTGTGTGACCCAAGTCACACACGGACTCTGAACATCCTCACAACAGCTTGCGGACAGACTTTTCTAAAGCACTTTTCATAACCTTTGGGTATCACAAACTGCTTCACAGGCAATGGAGCCCATTTGAAATCTAGTCAGTGGTAATTTAGGAAAGGACCAGCGAATTTCAGAGAGACACACAGAAACAGGATGAGATTGTGCTGTACATGTTTCACAGCTGACACTGAGACACACACGAGATGTACAATATCAATTATTATTCTGAAGCATGTGATTAAATCACCCTTAAACTAAATTCCAGTGTTTCAGAGTAAAGCTTTATCTGCACTGTCCATCAAACACTCACAACCCAAATGCTGTCTGGGCTTAAATACTGTCCTCTCCAAAGAATTTTTCATTCCAGACAGTTATTTTTATTTTTTGGAAAAGCAGAACTCAAATTGCACCAAATCCCAGGGTGGACTCTTGTTTATTTCAGCCCTTCACATTTAAACATGAAGTTTAAGCTCCGATTAAAGGTGTCTGCTTGTCTCTGTTTGTATATTCTCTGTTACTGTTGTTTTGTCACTTGTCTGAAGTATTTGAATAATCGGCCTTGGTTAATCAATCCTTTCTCTCAGCACATGGAAGTTGTGAATCTTCAAGGCTGTCAGTCTGATATAGATAACAAAAAGCTACATCCTTTGATCAATCCATTCCCCAACCCTAAATAGATATCACACATTTCCATAATGCAGGAATATCTCCATCAAAACTTCTAATCAGTTCCCAATACTCTTGTTAACACTTGCCTGTATAACCTAAATTCCACTGACAGATTCCGAAAGCTGCACAGAAAAATGACTGGTTATTTTAAACTTTGAAACAAAACTATTTGAACTTGTGTTTCAATCCTATTATACAGAAATGTTGTCCTGTGGGCTGACAGTTTCTCAGTAAGACTGAAACATTGAGGCACGCCTCGCACTGCACTTGACAACATTTGTGGCACTTCCAAAATCTACCATACATTGCTATCTGTATTGTGTGAATCTAGCTGTGAAATATCTGTACAGTTAAAATTCCACTGTTTCTGTCTTCTCATCATTTATAAAGATCACGGTTCTATCCTGTTTAAGTCTAAAGCTCATCATCGAAACATTTCCCAACACTGAAACACGTCCACCAGTTCAGTCTACCGCCAAAACGATAATATCTCCCTGCAGTTTGATGTTTCCAGCAATGTTGCTTACAACGCTGTCTAATGTTTGGTGTCATTGGCAAACTGGGATGTGTAGCATTCTATCAAATGGTCTTAAATGGCTAATATATATGTATGTGTGTGCGCCAATGTGTGTGTACACGCATGTGTCTATGCACGCATGTGTGTGTGTGTGTGTATGTATCTGTTGCCGTGTATGTACCAGTCAGTGTGTGCACGCACATGTGTGTGTCTGTGTGTATCTGTGAACTTGTGTGTGTATACGCATTTAAGTCTCAAAGGAAAATATGAGCATGTGTAGGCGATGTGGCCCATCGAGTCTGCTCCACCATTCAAACAGATCCTGGCACGCACAGACGCACGCACACTCACACACACATTCCTATTGTATTATACACAGTCGATTTGTGTCTGGAACATGCTCAATGATTGAGCTTCCACAACCCTCTGGATCAGAGAATTCCAAGATTCTCCACCCTCTCAATGAAGAAATTCCTCCTCATCTCAGTCTGCAATGGTCTACCCCTGATTCTGAGCATTCATGTCAAGAGGGTGAGAATACAAGACCAGGGATGTACTTCTGAGGCTGTATCAGGCTCTGGTCAGACGCCATTTGGAGTATTGTGAGCAGTTTTAGGCCCAGTATCTAAGGAAGGATGTGCTGCCTTGGAAAGGGTCCAGTGGAGGTTCACAAGAATGTTCCCTGGAATGAAGAACTTGTCGTATGAGGAATGGTTGAGGACACTGGGTCTGTACTCGTTGGAGTTTAGAAAGATGAGGGGGGATCTTATTGAAACTTACAGGATACTGCGAGGCCTGGATAGAGTGGACGTGGAGAGGATGTTTCCACTTGTAGGAAAAACTAGAAGCAGAGGACACCATCTCAGAGTAAAGGGACGATCCTTTAAAACAGAGATGAGGAGGAATTTCTTCAGCCAGAGGGCGGTGAATATGTGGAGCTCTTTGCCGCAGAAGGCTGTGGAGGCCAAATCACTGAGTATCTCTAAGACAGAGATAGATCGGTTCTTGATCAATAAGGGGATCAGGGGTTATGGAGAGAAGACAGGAGAATGGGAATTAGAAAAATATCAGCCATGATTGAATGGCGGAGCAGACTCGATGGGCCGAGTGGCCTAATTCTGCTTCAATGTCTTATGGTCTTATGGTTTGAGACTGTGCCCCCTCCCCCTGGGTCTAATCTCACCAGTCAGAGAGAACATCTGACCTACATCTATCTTTTTTCGGGAACACAGGTACATTTTCCTCAATCTCTCCTCATCAGACAACTTCACCATCCCAGGGATTCGTCTGGTGAATCTCCATTACACTCCTTCTACAGCAAGTATATCCTTCCTTAGATATGGAGAACAAAACTCCACACAATGGTCCAGGTGTGTTGTGACCAAGGCTCTGTACAATTGCAGCAAGTCATCTTAACCCCAATACTAATAACCCTGAGCGATGAAAGTTAACGTACCATTGGCCTTCCTGATTGCTTAATGTACCCGCACGCTAGCGTTTAGTGACCCATGAATAAGGAGTTAGATACAGAGTAAAGCTCCCTCTACACTGACCCATCAAACACTCCCAGGACAGGTACAGCACGGGGTTATATACAGAGTAAAGCTCCCTCTACACTGTCCCCATCAAACACTCCCAGGACAGGTACAGCACGGGGTTAGATACAGAGTAAAGCTCCCTCTACACTGTCCCCATCAAACACTCCCAGGACAGGTACAGCACGGGGTTAGATACAGAGTAAAGCTCCCTCTACACTGTCCCCATCAAACACTCCCAGGACAGGTACAGCACGGGGTTAGATACAGAGTAAAGCTCCCTCTACACTGTCCCCATCAAACACTCCCAGGACAGGTACAGCACGGGGTTAGATACAGAGTAAGGTTTCTTCTACACTGCCCCCATAAAACACTCCCAGGACAGGTACAGCACGGGGTTAGATACAGAGTAAAGCTCCCTCTACACTGTCCCCATCAAACACTCCCAGGACAGGTACAGCACGGGGTTAGATACAGAGTAAAGCTCCCTCTACACTGTCCCCATCAAACACTCCCAGGACAGGTACAGCACGGGGTTAGATACAGAGTAAAGCTCCCTCTACACTGTCCCCATCAAACACTCCCAGGACAGGTACAACACGGGGTTAGATACAGAGTAAGGTTTCCTCTACACTGTCCCCATCAAACACTCCCAGGACAGGTACAGCACGGGGTTAGATACAGAGTAAAGCTCCCTCTACACTGTCCCCATCAAACACTCCCAGGACAGGTACAGCATGGGGTTAGATACAGAGTAAGGTTTCCTCTACACTGTCCCCATCAAACACCCCCAGGACAGGTACAGCACGGGGTTAGATACAGAGTAAAGCTCCCTCTACACTGTCCCCATCAAACACTCCCAGAACAGGTACAACACGGGGTTAGATGCAGAGTAAGGTTTCCTCTACACTGTCTCCATGATCACTCCCAAGACATGGCAGAGGCAGTACAACGTGGAAATCACCATCCCTGTGTGTAGTCTGAACAGCGCTGTTGGAATGTGATATAGAGAATCATAGAATATACATTGCAGGAGTAGGCCATTTGGCCCATCGAATCTGCACTGGCCCTCGGAGAGAGCACCCTACACAAGCCCACGCCTCCACCCTCTCCAAATAACCCCAGTAACACCACCTACCCTTTGGGCCACTAAGGGGCAATTTAGCACGGCCAACATCTCCTCTCATCCTTCTCGGCTCTAGTGAATACCGGCACAATCACAGAATCCCTACAATGCAGAAGGAGGCCATTCTGCCCATCGAATCTACACCAACCCTCTGACACAGCACCCTATGTAAGCTCAGTCACCCGCCCTATCCCAACAACTCCTTAACCTAATCTAAACAATCTTTCTTGGACACTAAGGGGTAATTTAGCAGGACCATTCCACCTAGCCTGCACATCTTTGGGCTGTGGAAGGAAACCGGAGCACCCGGAGGAAACCCACGCACACACGGGGAGAAACTGCCAACTCCACATAATCAGTCACACAAGGCCGGAATTTAACTTGGTCACTGGCACTGTGAGGCAGCAGTGCTAACCACTGTGCCACAGTCAAACCAATCTCTCCTTGAAGGACAGTCCGGTAACCTCCCTATCAGCCGAATGACCCTCCGCTGCACTCCCTCTCTGGCAACTATATCCTTTCTTAGTTAGGGAGACCGAAACTGTACGCAATACTCCTGGTGTGGTCTCACCAAGGCCTTGTGTAACTGCAGAAAGACATCTCCACTTCTGAACTCAAATCCCTCTTGCAATGAAGGCCAACATATCATTGGCCTTCTTAACTGCTTGCTGCACCCCCCTCTCCACTTTCAGTGACTGGTGTACAAGGACAGCCAGCTCGCTTTCTACATCCACATTTTTCAACAAATCATTGTTTAAATCAGACACTTTCCATCAGGATTTTGTTACACCAACGTGTACAAATGTCAGAAATGACTGTGCTGTGCTCACCTAAAATGGCCACCATTAACAAAGAACAAAGAACAAAGAAATGTACAGCACAGGAACAGGCCCTTCGGCCCTCCAAGCCCGTGCCGACCATACTGCCCGACTAAACTACAATCTTCTACACTTCCTGGGTCCGTATCCTTCTATTCCCATCCTATTCATATATTTGTCAAGATGCCCCTTAAATGTCCCTATCGTCCCTGCCTCCACTACCTCCTCCGGTAGTGAGTTCCAGGCACCCACTACCCTCTGCGTAAAAAACTTGCCTCGTACATCTACTCTAAACTTTGCCCCTCTCACCTTAAACCTATGCCCCCTAGTAATTGACCCCTCTACCCTGGGGAAAAGCCTCTGACTATCCACTCTGTCTATGCCCCTCATAATTTTGTATACCTCTATCAGGTCGCCCCTCAACCTCCTTCGTTCCAGTGAGAACAAACCGAGTTTATTCAATCGCTCCTCATAGCTTATGCCCTCCATACCAGGCAACATTCTGGTAAATCTCTTCTGCACCCTCTCTAAAGCCTCCACATCCTTCTGGTAGTGTGGCGACCAGAATTGAACACTATACTCCAAGTGTGGCCTAACTAAGGTTCTATACAGCTGCAACATGACTTGCCAATTCTTATACTCAATGCCCCGGCCAATGAAGGCAAGCATGCCGTATGCCTTCTTGACTACCTTCTCCACCTGTGTTGCCCCTTTCAATGACCTGTGGACCTGTACTCCTAGATCTCTTTGACTTTCAATACTCTTGAGGGTTCTACCATTCACTGTATATTCCCTACCTGCATTAGCCCTTCCAAAATGCATTACCTCACATTTTTACAGGTTAAACTCCATCTGCCATCTCTCCGCCCAAGTCTCCAGACAATCTAAATCCTGCTGTATCCTCAGACAGTCCTCATCGCTATCCGCAATTCCACCAACCTTTGTGTCGTCTGCAAACTTACTAATCAGACCAGTTACATTTTCCTCCAAATCATTTATATATACTACAAAGAGCAAAGGTCCCAGCACTGATCCCTGTGGAACACCACTGGTCACAGCCCTCCAATTAGAAAAGCATCCCTCCATTGCTACCCTCTGCCTTCTATGGCCTAGCCAGTTCTGTATCCACCTTGCCAGTTCACCCCTGATCCCGTGTGACTTCACCTTTTGTACTAGTCTACCATGAGGGACCTTGTCAAAGGCCTTACTGAAGTCCATATAGACAACATCTACTGCCCTACCTGCATCAATCATCTTAGTGACCTCCTCGAAAAACTCTATCAAGTTAGTGAGACACGACCTCCCCTTCACAAAACCGTGCTGCCTCTCACTAATACGTCCATTTGCTTCCAAATGGGAGTAGATCCTGTCTCGAAGAATTCTCTCCAGTAATTTCCCTACCACTGAAGTAAGGCTCACCGGCCTGTAGTTCCCGGGATTATCCCTGCCACCCTTCTTAAACAGAGGAACAACATTGGCTATTCTCCAGTCCTCCGGGACATCCCCTGAAGACAGCGAGGATCCAAAGATTTCTGTCAAGGCCTCAGCAATTTCCTCTCCAGCCTCCTTCAGTATTCTGGGGTAGATCCCATCCGGCCCTGGGGACTTATCTACCTTAATATTTTTTAAGACACCCAACACCTCGTCTTTTTGGATCACAATGTGACCCAGGCTATCTACACCCCCTTCTCCAGACTCAACATCTACCAATTCCTTCTCTTTGGTGAATACCGATGCAAAGTATTCATTTAGTACCTCGCCCATTTCCTCTGGCTCCACACATAGATTCCCTTGCCTATCCTTCAGTGGGCCAACCCTTTCCCTGGCTACCCTCTTGCTTTTTATGTAAGTGTAAAAAGCCTTGGGATTTTCCTTAACCCTATTTGCCAATGACTTTTCATGACCCCTTCTAGCCCTCCTGACTCCCTGCTTAAGTTCCTTCCTACTTTCCTTATATGCCACACAGGCTTCGTCTGTTCCCAGCCTTTTAGCCCTGACAAATGCCTCCTTTTTCTTTTTGACGAGGCCTACAATATCATTCGTCATCCAAGGTTCCCGAAAATTGCCGTATTTATCTTTCTTCCTCACAGGAACATGCCTGTCCTGTATTCCTATCAACTGACACTTGAAAGCCTCCCACATGTCAGATGTTGATTTGCCCTCAAACATCCGCCCCCAATCTATGTTCTTCAGTTCCCGCCTAATATTGTTATAATTAGCCTTCCCCCAATTTAGCACATTCATCCTCGGACCACTCTTATCCTTGTCCACCAGTACTTTAAAACTTACTGAATTGTGGTCACTGTTACCGAAATGCTCCCCTACTGAAACATCTACCACCTGGCCGGGCTCATTCCCCAATACCAGGTCCAGTACCGCCTCTTCCCTAGTTGGACTGTTTACATATTGTTTTAAGAAGCCCTCCTGGATGCTCCTTACAAACTCTGCCCCGTCTAAGCCCCTGGCACTAAGTGAGTCCCAGTCAATATTGGGGAAGTTGAAGTCTCCCATCACCACAACCCTGTTGTTTTTACTCTTTTCCAAAATCTGTCTACCTATCTGCTCCTCTATCTCCCGCTGGCTGTTGGGAGGCCTGTAGTATACCCCCAACATTGTGACTGCACCCTTCTTATTCCTGATCTCTACCCATATAGCCTCACTGCCCTCTGAGGTGTCCTCTCGCTGTATAGCTGTGATACTCTCCTGAACAAGTAGCGCAACTCCGCCTCCCCTTTTACATCCCCCTCTATCCCGCCTGAAACATCTAAATCCTGGAACGTTTAGCTGCCAATCCTGCCCTTCCCTCAACCAGGTCTCTGTAATGGCAACAACATCATAGTTCCAAGTAGTAATCCAAGCTCTAAGTTCATCTGCCTTACCCGTAATGCTCCTTGCATTAAAACATATGCACTTCAGGCCACCAGACCCGCTGTGTTCAGCAACTTTTCCCCGTCTGCTCTGCCTCAGAGCCACACTTTCCCTATTCCCTAGTTCTCCCTCAACGCTCTCACCTTCTGACCTATTGCTCCCGTGCCCACCCCCCTGCCATACTAGTTTAAACCCTCCCGTGTGACACTAGCAAATCTCGCGGCCAGGATATTTATGCCTCTCCGGTTTAGATGCAACCCGTCCATCTTATACAGGTCACACCTGCCCCGGAAGAGCTCCCAGTGGTCCAGATAACAGAAACCCTCCCTCCTACACCAGCTGTTTAGCCACGTGTTTGTCTGCTCTATCTTCCTATTTCTAGCCTCACTGGCACGTGGCACAGGGAGTAATCCCGAGATTACAACCCTCGAGGTCCTGTCTTTTAACTTTCTGCCTAGCTCCCTGAACTCCTGCTGCAGGACCTCATGCCCCTTCCTGCCTATGTCGTTAGAACCAATATGTACAACGACCTCTACCTGTTTGCCCTCCCCCTTCAGGATTCCCTCTACCCGTTCGGAGACATCCTGGACCCTGGCACCAGGGAGGCAACATACCATCCTGGAGTCTCTTTCACGTCCACAGAAGCGCCTATCTGTTCCCCTGACTATAGAGTCCCCTATAACTATTACTCTTCTGCGCTTTGACCCTCCCTTCTGAACATCAGAGCCAGCCGTGGTGCCACTGCTCTGGCTGCTGCTGTTTTCCCCTGATAGGCTATCCCCCCCGACAGTATCCAAAGGGGTATATCTGTTCGAGAGGGGGACAACCACAGGGGATTCCTGCACTGACTGCCTGCCCTTTCTGGTGGTCACCCATTTCTCTGCCTGCACCTTGGGTGTGACCACACTTACATAACTGCGATCTATGACGCTTTCCGCCACCTGCATGCTCCTAAGTGCATCCAATTGCTGCTCCAACCGAACCATGCGGTCTGTGAGGAGCTGCAGTTGGGTGCACTTTCTGCAGATGAAGCCACCCGGGACGCTGGAAGCCTCCCGGACCTGCCACATCTCACAGTCAGAGCACAGCACCCCTCTAACTGACATTGCGTCAATTAATTAAAATTAAAATTTCTTTTTTTTTTATAAATACTTTTTTTTTAAATTACAAAGTTACTGTCAACTATCTGTTTCCTAGCACTAGATTTCTAATAGAAAAGTGATAGCTAACTATAATATCCTCCGATCTCTGGCTTAGATATCCTCTAAATTATAATTAAGTTATTATGTTTAATTAGTTCCCAAATACTCAAAAAAATTTAGGTTAGAATCCCAACCAGCCACTCAGGTCACAGCTTTTCTGTGATGTCACTTCAGTTTCCCCCCGACACACACAATTTGAAAAAAAGGTATAAAAGTAAAAATCACTTGCTTACCTTCTGAGATGTTCTCAGGTTCTCTCGCTGACAGAGACTGCTCCTCCACCTCCAATCCTTGGCCTGCACAATGCTATTAATATAATAATATAATATGGCACTTACCTTACACCAATGGGTCTTATTATTAGGTTAGAGGAGGAGGGTGGGTGGGAGACACTACACGTGTAGTGTCTCGGGTTTCCTCTCCACCAGAATTTATTGGGGGGGGGGGGGGAAGACTTGCCAGAGGTCGAACTTCCGGTTCCCGCCGAAATCCAAAGGGCTGCTCCTGTAAAGGTAAGAGCTTTTAAACTAACTACTCACCTCCCAGAAGGCCCCTGCGCACCGCTGCCGCCGAAATCCAAAGGGCTGCTCCTGTAAAGGTAAGGTTTTTAAACTCACTACTCACCTCCAAGAAGGCCCCTGCGCACCGCTGCCGCCGAAATCCAAAGGGCTGCTCCTGTAAAGGTAAGGCTTTTAAATACACTACTCACCTCCAAGAAGGCCCCTGCGCACCGCTGCCGCCGAAATCCAAAGGGCTGCTCCTGTAAAGGTAAGGTTTTTAAACTCACTACTCACCTCCAAGAAGGCCCCTGCGCACCGCTGCCGCCGAAATCCAAAGGGCTGCTCCTGTAAAGGTAAGGCTTTTAAATACACTACTCACCTCCAAGAAGGCCCCTGCGCACCGCTGCCGCCGAAATCCAAAGGGCTGCTCATGTAAAGGTAAGAGCTTTTAAACTAACTACTCACCTCCCAGAAGGCCCCTGCGCACCGCTGCCGCCGAAATCCAATTAAGTAACTTAAAATGGCTGACTGCTGATCGTGGATTTTCTGTTGACAATATTCCCACACAGACAGAGAGAGAAGCAGAAACAGACAGATGGAGAAACTAATAGATGACATTTATTTGAGATTTTGAAACCCTGTCAAACACTCCCAGGACAGGTACATCACGGGGTTAGATACAGAGTGAAGCTCCCTCTATATTGTCCCCCATCAAACAATCCCAGGACAGGTACAGTACGGGGTTAGATATAGAGAAAAGCTCCCACTACACTGTCCCCATCAAACACCCCCAGGACAGATAGAGCACGGGGTTAGATACAGAGTAAAGCTCCCTCTACACTGTCCCCATCAAACACTCCCAGGACAGGTACAGCACGGGGTTAGATACAGAGTAAAGCTCCCTCTACACTGTCCCCATCAAACATTAGACACACAGATTGCGAGGGACACACAGATTGCGAGGGACGCAAAATGAAAATTGAAATCGCTTATTGTCACAAGTAGGCTTCAAATGAAGTTACTGTGAAAAGCCCCTAGTCGCCACATTACTGCGCCTGTTCGCGGAGGCTGTTACGGGACACACAGAGAGCGAGGGACACACTGGGAGCGAGGGACCCACAGAGAGCGAGGGACCCACAGAGAGCGAGGGACCCACAGAGAGCGAGGGACCCACAGAGAGCGAGGGACCCACAGAGAGCGAGGGACCCACAGAGAGCGAGGGACCCACAGAGAGCGAGGGACCCACAGAGAGCGAGGGACCCACAGATTGCGAGGGACCCACAGATTGCGAGGGACCCACAGATTGCGAGGGACCCACAGACCCACAGATCACACACACATGATTTTACATACTCACACTCACTCTTACACACTCACTCACACCCTCACTCACACTCACTATTACTCACTCATTCTTACATACGCACACACTTTTACACACACATGCTCACTCACTTTCACACATTAACTTGCTCACTCTTACACACTCACCCACACTTCCAATCACTCACACTCACATACTAATCACTCACTCGCACACCAATCACTCACACTCACCGACACGCTCACACGCTCATTCCCATTCACTCACAAACTCACTCTTACACACTCAGTCACTCTTATACAAACACACTGTTCACACACACTTACACACACTCACTCGTACACACTCACTCTTACAATCACACACAGTAGTTCACACCAATTCTCACTCTTACACACACTCACTCACTGTTATACACACTCACTCAGACACTGGGGGACACGCAGAGAGCGAGGGACGCGCAGAGAGCGAGGGACGCAGCGAGAGCGAGGGACGCAGCGAGAGCGAGGGACGCAGCGAGAGCGAGGGACGCAGCGAGAGCGAGGGACGCAGAGAGCGAGGGACGCAGAGAGCGAGGAACGCAGAGAGCGAGGGACGCAGAGAGCGAGGGACACAGAGAGAGCGAGGGACACAGAGAGAGCGAGGGACACAGAGAGAGCGAGGGACACAGAGAGAGCGAGGGACACAGAGAGAGCGAGGGACACAGAGAGAGCGAGGGACACAGAGAGAGCGAGGGACACAGAGAGAGCGAGGGACACAGAGAGAGCGAGGGACACAGAGAGTGAGGGACACAGAGAGAGCGAGGGACACAGAGAGAGCGAGGGACACAGAGAGAGCGAGGGACACAGAGAGAGAGCGAGGGACACAGCGAGAGAGAGAGAGGGACACAGCGAGAGAGAGAGAGAGGGACACAGCGAGAGAGAGAGAGGGACACAGCGAGAGAGAGAGAGGGACACAGCGAGAGAGAGAGAGGGACACAGCGAGAGAGAGAGAGGGACACAGCGAGAGAGAGAGGGACACAGCGAGAGAGAGAGGGACACAGCGAGAGAGAGAGGGACACAGCGAGTGAGAGAGGGACACAGCGAGAGAGAGACGGACACAGCGAGTGAGAGAGGGACACAGCGAGTGAGAGAGGGACACAGCGAGTGAGAGAGGGACACAGCGAGTGAGAGAGGGACACAGCGAGTGAGAGAGGGACACAGCGAGTGAGAGAGGGACACAGCGAGTGAGAGAGGGACACAGCGAGTGAGAGAGGGACACAGCGAGTGAGAGAGGGACACAGCGAGAGAGTGAGGGACACAGCGAGAGAGTGAGGGACACAGCGAGAGAGTGAGGGACACAGCGAGAGAGTGAGGGACACAGCGAGAGAGTGAGGGACACAGCGAGAGAGAGAGGGACACAGAGAAAGAGAGAGGAACACAGTGAGATAGACACAGTGACGGGGACACATAGAGGGAGAGGGACACAGAGAGAGAGTGACACTGATAGAAAGAGGTACGCGGTGAAAGAGAGGGATAGAGTGAGATAGAAGGACACACGAGAGAGACAGGGACACAGAGAGAGAGAGGGATACAGAGAGGGACAGAGATGGGTGGGCACACAGACAGAGTGAGGGACACACACACAGAAAGAGGTACACAGCGGGTCAGGATCTGAGGTTTCGGGGGCGTGAGTGGGTCAGGATGTGAGGGTTAGGAGACATGAGGGTGTGATGGTGTGAGGGTGCCAGGACGTGAGGCAGTCAGGACATTGGGGTTATCAAAATGACCGTTTTCATTTAATCCAAATTGTTTCATTATAAATTCTAATCTCAGGAATTGACATCAGAGGATCCCAGAGAAAAATCCCATTGAACCCCCTTGTCTAATAAAATGATGTTGTTGCCGATGACCCTGTATTGATTCAGGAATAAACTTTACATCTCACAGTGAGAAAAAATCAAATTGAATCCATATTTATAGAGCAGCTCATTGAAGAAATCTGTCTGTGAACAACATGTAAAATATGAAGTGAAACTTTGCAATGAGCTTTGTTTTTGTGGCCAGCAATCTTCTCTCAAAATGGAGGCAGAAATGAAGTTGTGTTTAACTCACATTCTGTGATTTCTTGCTGGTTTTTACTCATTCTATGGAAAGCCTTCCTCGGGTGACAGACGAATAGTCATTCCAAACATGCCAGAAATTCAGAGGGAAACAAATGTCAAACAAAGACAGAAATAACGACAGGACAGAATCTGTTGTTGACTGCTGAATTAACATAACCATAGACAGGACAAGTGTCTTCCTTAGCAGACACAGGAACCACACCGAGGGGGACATTCCTCACAGTAAGTCGGGGGTGGGGTCTGCACACAGGTCACTGAGGAGATCTCAGTCCAAACTGTTTCCAATCATTTCCCAAATGTTTGACAATATTTGTGGCTCTTCCAAAATTCAAGATACTTTGTTGTCTGTATTCTGTGAATCCAGCTGTAAAATATCTTTACTTCAATGTCTTTTCCCCAACACTATCCCCATATCCCTTTATGTCAATGGGATTTAGAAATCAGTCAATTTCTGCTTTAAACTTAGTCAATATCTTTCCATCTTTGAGAGGGGAGAAATCACCAGGAATGTGGGATTTGATCTCCAGGGTTAGGTTGGAGAAACAGGGCTCGTTCAGGCCCTATTGAAGCAATCTCTCCTCCGAGGACAGTCCGGCAACCTCCCTATCAGCCGATTGACCCTCCGCTGCACTCCCTCTCTGGCAACTGTATCCTTCCATGGTAGGGAGACCAAAAACTGTACACAGTACTCCAGGTGTGGTCTCACCAAGGCCCAGTATAACTGCAGAAAGACTTCTCCACTTCTGAACTCAAATCCCTCTTGCAATGAAGGCCAACATATCATTGGTCTTCTTAACTGCTTGCTGCACCCCCCTCTCCACTTTCAGCGACTGGTGTACAAGCTCCATTTGTACATCCACATTGCCCAACATATCACTGTTTAAATACGACTCTTTCCTTCAGTTATTGTTTGACACTAACTTGGACAACTGTCCGAATTGTCTCAGTGTTGTGCTAACATAAAATGGCCACCGTTAAGTAACTTAAAATGGCTGACTGCTGATCGTGGATTTGTTTCGACAGATTCCCAGAGAGAGATAGAGAGTTGCAGAGACAGAGAAGATGGAGAGACTAACAGAATACATTAATTCAAGATTCAGAATCTCCATCAAACACTGTTAGCCAAAGTACATCATGGGGTTAGATACAGATTACACATCCCTATAAACTGTCCCCAACAAACCCTCCCAGGGCAGCTACAGTACCATGGTATATACAGAGTAAAGCTTCCTCTACACTGTCCCCATCAAACACTCCCCAGGACAGGTACAGCACGGGGTTAGATACAGAGTAAAGCTCCCTCCACACTGTCCCCATCAAACACTCCCAGGACGGGTACAGCACAGGGTTCGATACAGCGTAAAGCTCCCTCCACACTCTCCCCATCAAACACTCCCAGGACAGCACGGGGTTAGGTACAGAGTAAAGCTCCCTCTACACTGTCCCCATCAAACACTGCCTGGACAGGTACAGCACGGGGTTAGATACAGAGTAAGGTTTCCTCTACACTGTACCCATCAAACACTCTCAGGACAGGTACAGCACGGGGTTAGATACAGAGTAAAGCTCCCTCCACACTGTCCCCATCAAACACTCCCAGGACAGGTACAGCACGGGGTTCGATACAGCGTAAAGCTCCCTCCACACTCTCCCCATCAAACACTCCCAGGACAGCACGGGGTTAGGTACAGAGTAAAGCTCCCTCTACACTGTCCCCATCAAACACTCCCAGGACAGCACGGGGTTAGATACAGAGTAAGGTCTCCTCTACACTGTCCCCATCAAACACTCCCAGGACAGGTACAGCACGGGGTTAGATACAGAGTAAGGTTTCCTCTACACTGTTTCCATGATCACTCCCAAGACATGGCAGAGGCAGTACAACGTGGAAATCACCATCCCTGTGAATCGTCTGAACAGCGCTGTTGGAATGTGATACATTTCAATCAGAGCTCGCAGAACCATAGAATATACATTGCAGGAGCAGGCCATTTGGCCCATCGAGTCTGCACTGGCCCTCGGAGAGAGCACCCTACCCAAGCCCACGCCTCCACCAAATCCAAATAACACCAGTAACACCACCTAACCTTTGGGCCACTCAGGGGCAATTTCGCACGGCCAACATCTCCTCTCATCCTTCTCGGCTCTGGTGAATACGGGCACAATCACAGAATCCCTACAATGCAGAAGGAGGCCATTCTGCCCATCGAATCTACACCAACCCTCTGACACAGCACTCTATGTAAGCTCAGTCACCCGTCCTATCCCGATAACTCCTTAACCTAATCTAAACAATCTTTCTTGGACACTAAGGGGTAATTTAGCAGGACCATTCCACCTCGCCTGCACATCTTTGGACTGTGGAAGGAAACCGGAGCACCCGGAAGAAACCCACGCACACACGGGGAGAAACTGCAAACTCCACATAATCAGTCACACAAGGCCGGAATTTAACCCGGGTCACTGGCACTGTGAGGCAGCAGTGCTAACCACTGTGCCACAGTCAAACCAATCTCTCATTGTAGGACAGTCCGGGAAACTCCCTATCAGCCAATTGACCCTCCGCTGCACTCCCTCTCTGGCAACTATATCCTTTCTTAGTTAGTGAGACGAAACTGGACACAATACTCCAGGTGTGGTCTCACCAAGGCCTTGTGTAACTGCAGGAAGACATCTCCACGTCTGAACTCAAATCTCTCTTGCAATGAAGGCCAACATATCATTGGCCTTCTTAACTGCTTGCTGCACCCCCCTCTCCACTTTCAGTGACTGGTGTACAAGGACAGCCAGCTCCCTTTCTACATCCACATTCACCAACAAATCACTGTTTAAATCAGACACTTTCCATCAGGATTTTGTTATACCAACGTGTACAAATGTCAGAAATGACTGTGCTGTGCTCACCTAGAATGGCCACCATTAAGTAATTTAAAATGGCTGACTGCTGATCGTGGATTTTGTTTTGACAATATTCCCAGACAGACAGAGAGAGAAGCAGAAACAGACAGATGGAGAAACTAATAGAAGACATTTATTGGAGATTTTGAAACTCCATCAAACATGACCAGTAAAGGTACATCATGGGGTTAGACACAGATTCCTCTACACTGTCCCTGGCAAACACTCCCAGGACAGGTACATCACGGGGTTACATACGGAGTAAAGCTCCTCTGCACTGTCCCCATCAAACACTCCCAGCAGAGGTACAGCACGGGGTTACATACGGAGTAAAGCTCCTCTGCACTGTCCTCATCAAACACTCCCAGCACAGGTACAAAACGGTGTTACATATCGAGCAGGGCTCTCTCTACACTGTTCCCATCAAACACACCCAGGACAGGTGCAGCACGGGGTTAGATACAGAATAAAGCTCCCTCTACACTGTCCCCATCAAACACTCCCAGGACAGGTACAGCACGGGGTTAGATACAGAGTAAAGCTCCCTCAACACTGTCCCCATCAAACACTCCCAGGACAGGTACAGCACGGGGTTAGATACAGAGTAAAGCTCCCTCTACACTGTCCCCATCAAACACTCCCAGGACAGGTACAGCACGGGGGTTAGAACATAGAACATAGAAAATACAGCACAGAACAGGCCCTTTGGCCCACGATGTTGTGCCGAACCTTTGTCCTAGATTAATCATAGATTATCATTGAATTTACAGTGCAGAAGGAGGCCATTCGCCCCCCCCCCCCCCCCCCCGAGTCTGCACCGGCCCCCGGAAAGAGCACCCCACCCAAATTCAACACCTCCACCCAACACCAAGGGCAATTTGGACATTAAGGGCAATTTATCATTGGCCAATTCACCTAACCCGCACATCTTTGGATTGTGGGAGGAAACCGGAGCACCCGGTGGAAACCCACGCAGACACGGGGAGGACGTGCAGACTCCGCACAGACAGTGACCCAAGCCGGAATCGAACCTGGGACCCTGGAGCTGTGAAGCAATTGTGCTATCCACAATGCTACCGTGCTGCCCTTGAGAACAAATAAATCTACACTATATCATTTAACCGTAATCCATGTACCTATCCAATAGCTGCTTGAAGGTCCCTAATGTTTCCGACTCAACTGCTCCCACAGGCAGTGCATTCCATGCCCCCACTACTCTCTGGGTAAAGAACCTACCTCTGATATCCCTCCTATATCTTCCACCTTTCACCTTAAATTTATGTCCCCTTGTAATGGTTTGTTCCACCCGGGGAAAAAGTCTCTGACTGTCTACTCTATCTATTCCCCTGATCATCTTATAAACCTCTATCAAGTCGCCCCTCATCCTTCTCCGTTCTAATGAGAAAAGGCCTAGCACCCTCAACCTTTCCTCGTAAGACCTACTCTCCATTCCAGGCAACATCCTGGATGGTAAATCTTCTTTGCACCTTTTCCAAAGCTTCCACATCCTTCCTAAAATGAGGCGACCAGAACTGTACACAGTACTCCAAATGTGGCCTTACCAAAGTTTTGTACAGCTGCATCATCACCTCACGGCTCTTAAATTCAATCCCTCTGTTAATGAACGCGAGCACACCATAGGCCTTCTTCACAGCTCTATCCACTTGAGTGGCAACTTTCAAAGATGTATGAACATAGACCCCAAGATCTCTCTGCTCCTCCACATTGCCAAGAACTCTACCGTTAACCCTGTATTCCGCATTCATATTTGTCCTTCCAAAATGGACAACCTCACACTTTTCAGGGTTAAACTCCATCTGCCACTTCTCAGCCCAGCTCTGCATCCTATCTATGTCTCTTTGCAGCCGACAACAGCCCTCCTTACTATCCACAACTCCACCAATCTTCGTATTGTCTGCAAATTTACTGACCCACCCTTCAACTCCCTCATCCAAGTCATTAATGAAAATCACAAACAGCAGAGGACCCAGAACTGATCCCTGCGGTACGCCACTGGTAACTGGGATCCAGGCTGAATATTTGCCATCCACCACCACTCTCTGACTTCTATCGGTTAGCCAGTTCGTTATCCAACTGGCCAAATTTCCCACTATCCCATGCCTCCTTACTTTCTGCATAAGCCTACCATGGGGAACTTTATCAAATGCCTTACTAAAATCCATGTACACTACATCCACTGCTTTACCTTCATCCACATGCTTGGTCACCTCCTCAAAGAATTCAATAAGATTTGTAAGGCAAGACCTACCCCTCACAAATCCGTGCTGACTATCCCTAATCAAGCAGTGTCTTTCCAGATGCTCAGAAATCCTATCCTTCAGTACCCTTTCCATTACTTTGCCTACCACCGAAGTAAGACTAACTAGCCTGTTATTCCCAGGGTTATCCCTAGTCCCTTTTTTGAACAGGGGCACGACATTCGCCACTCTCCAATCCCCTGGTACCACCCCTGTTGACAGTGAGGACGAAAAGATCATTGCCAACGGCTCTGCAATTTCATCTCTTGCTTCCCATAGAATCCTTGGATATATCCCGTCAGGCCCGGGGGACTTGTCTATCCTCAAGTTTTTCAAAATGCCCAACACATCTTCCTTCCTAACAAGTATTTCCTCGAGCTTACCAATCTGTTTCACACTGTCCTCTCCAACAATATCGCCCCTCTCATTTGTAAATACAGAAGAAAAGTACTCGTTCAAGACCTCTCCTATCTCTTCAGACTCAATACACAATCTCCCGCTACTGTCCTTGATCGGACCTACCCTCGCTCTAGTCATTCTCATATTTCTCACATATGTGTAAAAGGCCTTGGGGTTTTCCTTGATCCTACCCGCCAAAGATTGTTCATGCCCTCTCTTAGCTCTCCTAATCCCTTTCTTCAGTTCCCTCCTGGCTATCTTGTATCCCTCCAATGCCCTGTCTGAACCTTGTTTCCTCAGCCTTACATAAGTCACCTTTTTCCTCTTAACAAGACTTTCAACCTCTCTTGTCAACCATGGTTCCCTCACTCGACCATCTCTTCCCTGCCTGACAGGGACATACATATCAAGGACACGTAGCAACTGTTCCTTGAACAAGTTCCACATTTCACTTGTGTCCTTCCCTGCCAGCCTATGTTCCCAACTTATGCACTTCAATTCTTGTCTGACAAAGTAAAGCTCCCTCTACACTGTCCCCATCAAACACTCCCAGGACAGGTACAGCACAGGGTCAGATATCGAGCAGGGCTCTCTCTACACTGTCCCCATCAAACACTCCCAGGACAGGTACAACACGGGGTCAGATACAAAGTAAAGCTCCCTCTACACTGTCCCTCTCAAACACTCCCAGGACAGGTACAGCACGGGGTTAGATACAGAGCAAAGCTCCCTCTACACTGTCCCCATCAAACATTCCCAGGATAGGTACAGCACGGGGTTAGATACAGAGCAAAGCTCCCTCTACACTGTCCCCATCAAACACTCCCAGGACAGGTAAAACACGGGGTTAGATACAGAGTAAAGCTCCCGCTACACAGTCCCCATCAAGCACTCCCAGGACAGGTACAGCACGGGGTTAGATACAGAGTAAAGCTCCCTCTACACTGTCCCCATCAAACACTCCCAGGACAGGAACAGCACGGGGTCAGATACAGAGTAAAGCTCCCTCTACACTGTCCCCATCAAACACTCCCAGGACAGGTACAGCACGGGGTTAGATTCAGAGTAAAGCTCCCCCTACACTGTCCCCATCAAACACTCCCAGAACAGGTACAACACGGGGTTAGATACAGAGTAAGATTTCCTCTACACTGTCTCCATGATCACTCCCAAGACATGGCAGAGGCAGTACAACGTGGAAATCACCATCCCTATGTGTAGTCTGAACAGCGCTGTTGGAATGTGATACAGAGAATCATAGAATATACATTGCAGGAGCAGGCCATTTGGCCCATCGAGTCTGCACTGGCCCTCGGAGAGAGCACCCTACCCAAGCCCACGCCTCCACCAAATCCAAATAACCCCAGTAACACCACCTACCCTTTGGGCCACTAAGGGGCAATTTCGCACGGCCAACATCTCCTCTCATCCTTCTCGGCTCTAGTGAATACCGGCACAATCACAGAATCCCTACAATGCAGAAGGAGGCCATTCTGCCCATCGAATCTACACCAACCCTCTGACACAGCACTCTATGTAAGCTCAGTCACCCGCCCTATCCCAACAACTCCTTAACCTAATCTAAACAATCTTTCTTGGACACTAAGGGGTAATTTAGCAGGACCATTCCACCTAGCCTGCACATCTTTGGACTGTGGAAGGAAACCGGAGCACCCGGAGGAAACCCACGCACACGCGGGAAGAAACTGCCAACTCCACATAATCAGTCACACAAGGCCGGAATTTAACCCGGGTCACTGGCACTGTGAGGCAGCAGTGCTAACCACTGTGCCACATTCAAACCAATCTCTCCTTGTAGGACAGTCCGGGAAACTCCCTATCAGCCAATTGACCCTCCGCTGCACTCCCTCTCTGGCAACTATATCCTTTCTTAGTTAGTGAGACGAAACTGTACACAATACTCCAGGTGTGGTCTCACCAAGGCCTTGTGTAACTGCAGGAAGACATCTCCACTTCTGAACTCAAATCCCTCTTTCAATGAAGGCCAACATATCATTGGCCTTCTTAACTGCTTGCTGCACCCCCCTCTCCACTTTCAGTGACTGGTGTACAAGGACAGCCAGCTCCCTTTCTACATCCACATTCACCAACAAATCACTGTTTAAATCAGACACTTTCCATCAGGATTTTGTTATACCAACGTGTACAAATGTCAGAAATGACTGTGCTGTGCTCACCTAGAATGGCCACCATTAAGTAATTTTAAATGGCTGACTGCTGATCGTGGATTTTGTTTTGACAATATTCCCAGACAGACAGAGAGAGAAGCAGAAACAGACAGATGGAGAAACTAATAGAAGACATTTATTGGAGATTTTGAAACTCCATCAAACATGACCAGCAAAGGTACATCATGGGGTTAGATACAGATTCCTCTCCACTGTCCCTGGCAAACACTCCCAGGACAGGTACATCACGGGGTTACATACGGAGTAAAGCTCCCTCTGCACTGTCCCCATCAAACACTCCCAGGACAGGTACATCACGGGTTTAGACACAGAGTAAAGCTCCCTCCACACTGTCCCAATCAAACACTCCCAGGACAGGTACAAAACGGTGTTACATATCGAGCAGGGCTCTCTCTACACTGTTCCCATCAAACACTCCCAGGACAAGTACAGCACGGGGTTAGATACAGAGTAAAGCTCCTGCTACACTGTCCCCATCAAACACACCCTGGACAGGTACAGTACGGGGTTAGATATAGAGTAAAGCTCCCACTACAGTGTCCCCATCAAACACTCCCAGGACAGGTACATCACGGGTTTAGACACAGAGTAAAGCTCCCTCCACACTGTCCCCATCAAACACTCCCAGGACAGGTACAGCACGGGGTTAGATACAGAGTAAATCTCCCTCTACACTGTCCCCATCAAACACTCCCAGGACAGGCACAGCACGGGGTTAGAGACAGAGTAAAGCTCTCTCTACACTGTCCCCCATCAAACACACCCAGGACAGGTACAGCACGGGGTTAGATACAGAGTAAAGCTCCTGCTACACTGTCCCCATCAAACACTCCCAGGACAGGTACAGCACGGGGTTAGATACAGAGTAAAGCTCCCTCTACACTGTCCCCATCAAACACTCCCAGGACAGGTACAGCACGGGGTTAGATACAGAGTAAAGCTCCCTCTACACTGTCCCCATCAAACACTCCCAGGACAGGTACAGCACGGGGTTAGATACAGAGCAAAGCTCCCTCTACACTGTCCCCCATCAAACACACCCAGGACAGGTACAGCACAGGGTTAGATACAGAGTAAAGCTCCTGCTACACTGTCCCCATCAAACACTCCCAGGACAGGTACAGCACGGGGTTAGATACAGAGTAAAGCTCCCTCTACACTGTCCCCATCAATCACTCCCAGGACAGGTGCAGCACGGGGTTGGATACAGAGTAAGGTTTCCTCTACACTGTCCCCATCAAACACTCCCAGGACAGGTACAGCACAGGGTTAGATACAGAGTAAAGCTCCTGCTACACTGTCCCCATCAAACACTCCCAGGACGGGTGCAGCACGGGGTTGGATACAGAGTAAGGTTTCCTCTACACTGTCTCCATCAAACACTCCCAGGACAGGTACAGCACAGGGTTAGATACAGAGTAAAGCTCCTGCTACACTGTCCCCATCAAACACTCCCAGGACAGGTACAGCACGGGGTTAGATACAGAGTAAAGCTCCCTCTACACTGTCCCCATCAATCACTCCCAGGACAGGTGCAGCACGGGGTTGGATACAGAGTAAGGTTTCCTCTACACTGTCCCCATCAAACACTCCCAGGACAGGTACAGCACGGGGTTAGATACAGAGTAAAGCTCCCTCTACACTGTCCCCACCAAACACTCCCAGGACAGGTACAGCACGGGGTTAGATACAGAGTAAAGCTCCCTCTACACTGTCCCCATCAATCACTCCCAGGACAGGTGCAGCACGGGGTTGGATACAGAGTAAGGTTTCCTCTACACTGTCCCCATCAAACACACCCAGGACAGGTACAGCACAGGGTTAGATACAGAGTAAATCTCCCTCTACACTGTCCCCATCAAACACTGCCTGGACAGGTACAGCACGGGGTCAGATATCGAGCAGGGCTCTCTCTACACGAGACTGTTTCCATTTTCTCACATCATATTTGCTTCTTTTCCAATTCCCTTTAACTCTGTGCCATCTCGTTCTTGATCTTCTTAATAGTGGGAACCGTTCCTCCCTGTCTACTCTGTCCGTCACCCCCAAGAATTTGAACACCTCTATCTAATCTCCTCTTGGCCATTTCTCTGCGTGGAGAACAGACCCAACCTCTCCAATCTAACCTCATCACTGAAGTTTCTCATTCCTGAACCATTCTTGTGAACCTCCTCTGCACTCGCTCCAGTGTGTTCACACTCTTCCTATCATGTGGCACCCAGAACTGTCCACAATATTCCAGCTGAGGTCTAACTAGTGTCTTGTATAACTTCAGCCTTACCTCCTCGCTCTTGTACCAATGCGGAAAATACTGAGCAGGTCAGGCAGCATCTGTGGAGAGAGAAATAGAATCTTGGACCAGGGCGACTGGCAGATAGACAGATAGAGAAACGTCCACACACACAGTAACACACTTACCCTCACACAGACACCCTGCTCTAAACAGATAGAAAATGCGGCAGATCACTTCTCCATCAGTAAATGGAAGGAGATTAATTGGATTTCTCTTCAAAAGTACCAGCTCACATTTAAAAAGAATGGGTGGGTGGGAGGGTTGGTGCTTCCCAATCTTTTGTATTGTTATTGGGTGGTGAATTTGGAGAAGATTGGGCAATGGTGGGGAGAGGAAGAAGCGGAATGGGTACAGGTGGTGGAAGCATCGTGTAAAGGGGCTAGTTTGCAGACTTCAGCTGCGGCTCCACTGCCATTTCCCCCGGGGAGGTTTACACAAAGCCCGGTGCTGGCATCTTCCTTCAACATCTGGAGCAAGCGGAGACGCCATTTTGGTTTGGTAAACTTGACGGTGCGAGCCCCTAATTATGGAAACCCCCGATTCACCCCGGCGGCAAGACTGGATACAATATTTAAACAGTGGCATAAAGCTGGGCTGAGACAGGTTAAAGACTTGTTGTTGGAAAGTAGATTTGAAGAATTGAGGGAGAAACATAAAATGCAGAGGGAGGTGAAGTTTAATTATCTTCAATGATGAAACTTGGTGAAAAAGGAGTTGTCCTCGTTCGTTTGCCTACCAGAGAACTAGGTGCTGGATAGATTGCTCCTCCCAGCTAAGTTGGTGATGGGAGAATTACTAACATTTACAGGTGGCTGATGGACAGAAAGAAAGCAGCGATTGAAGAGATGAAACAAAAGTGGAAGGAAGAGTTGGATGTGGCGTTGGAATGGGAACGATGGAGTGAGATTATACCAGGGTCAATGCGACATCTTCATGTGCTCGGATGGGCTTGATACAATTCAAGGATGTACACAGGAGCCATATGACACAGGACCGAATGAGCAGATTCTTCACAGAGGGAGAAGATAAATGTGAGAATGTCAAGGAGGACCAGTTAACCATGTCCACATCTTCTGGTCACGTCCACAATTCGTGGGCTTCTGGCTCTCGCTATTTAAAACACAAACAAAAGTTGTGGAGGTGGAAATATTACTGGGACCACGTGAGGCAATTTCTGGGGTGTCGGAAGTACCGGGACTAATAGATGGGGACGGGGCTGATGTAGTGGCCTTTGCCACATTGATCGCCCGGAGGCTAATTTTATTGGAAGGGAAGTCAGAAGATGCGCCAAAAATATCAACGTGGTTGAGGGATATTGCGGAATTCCTTAAACTTGAGAAACTAAAGTCAGCCCTTTGTGGCTCAGATGGGGGTTTCTGGACGAGATGGAAGCTGTTCTTGTCTCTATTTACATATCTGTTTGTTGCCAGTGGGGAAGGGGAGGGAAGAGGGGAAAGGTTTAATGGAAATAAAGGAATAAATGTCAAATGAGGAGAATAGTATTTTGTTTGTGTTGTGACTGACTGATTGTTTGTATGTTGTTATGTCCGTCCTCATCGGAATGAAAATATTTTCAAAAAACACAGCAACAGTGACCACACTTATTAAAAAGTAGCTCACGGACTGCAAAATGTTTGAAGGTCATGAGTTAAAAGTCTTAAACTTAAACGTGGGAATGAGGGAGTTAATTCATCCTTTCCACAGGGGACGTGGGGGAATTTTCCACTATGACCACATTTCTGATTGTGGAATCTTACTGTGCAATCAATATGCCTGCTGTCAGTTTGTACATGTTCAAGTAGAAAGAGAGAAAGAAATCCATCTTCAGAGACTCTGATCTTAATTTTGAAAGTGCCACCGTTTTTGGGCTCTTCCTGTACACAAGCTGCCTGCAGAATTCCCCAAGTTAAAAACAAGGTGAGAGTGGAGAGTGAGGGGCGAGTGAACAGAAAGTAGATGGGGTTATCAAAGAACAAAGAACAAAGAAATGTACAGCACAGGAACAGGCCCTTCGGCCCTCCAAGCCCGTGCCGACCATACTGCCCGACTAAACTACAATCTTCTACACTTCCTGGGTCCGTATCCTTCTATTCCCATCCTATTCATATATTTGTCAAGATGCCCCTTAAATGTCCCTATCGTCCCTGCTTCCACTACCTCCTCCGGTAGCGAGTTCCAGGTACCCACTACCCTCTGCGTAAAAAACTTGCCTCGTACATCTACTCTAAACCTTGCCCCTCTCACCTTAAACCTATGCCCCCTAGTAATTGACCCCTCTACACTGGGGAAAAGCCAAACTGACTGTTTTCATTGGATCCAAATTGTTTCATTATAAATTCTAATCTCATGAACTGACATCAGTGGATTTCAGTGAAAAATCCCATTGAACCTCCTTTTCTAATAAAAAGATGTTGTTGCCGATGACCCTGTATTGATTGAGGAATAAGCTTTACATCTCAGTGAGAAAAAATCAAATTGAATCCAAATTTATAGAGCAGCTCATTGAAGAAATCTGTGAACAACATGTAAAATATGAAGTGAAACTTTGCAATGAGCTTTGTTTTTGTGGCCAGGGATATCTCTTAAAGACCAATCAAACACTCCCAGGACAGGTACAGCACGGGGTTAGATAAAGAGTAATGCTCCCTCTACACTGTCCCCATCAAACACTCCCAGGACAGGTACAGCACAGGGTTAGATCCAGAGTAAAGCTCCCTCCACGCTGTCCCCATCAAACACTTCCAGAGCAGATACAGCACGGGGTCAGATACAGAGTAAAGCTCCCTCTACACTGTCCCCATCAAACATTCCCAGGACAGGCACAGCACGGGTTAGATACAGAGTAAAGCTCCCTCTGCACTGTCCCCATGAAACACTCCCAGGACAGGTACAGCATGGGGGTAGAATCAGAGTAAATCTCCCTCGACACTGTCACCATCAAACACTCCCAGGCCAGGTACAGCACGGGGTTAGATGCAGAGTAAAGGTCCCTCTACACTGACCCCATCAAACACTCCCAGGACAGGTACAGCATGGGGTTAGATACAGAGTAATGCTCCCGCTACACTGTCCCCATCTAACAGTCCTAGGACAGGTACAGCACGGGGTTAGATACAGAGTAAAGCTCCCTCTACACTATCCCCATCAAACACTCCCAGGATAGGTACAGCACGGGCTTAGATACAGAGTAAAGCTCCCTCCACGTCGTCCCCATCAAACACACCCAGGACAGGTACAACACGGGGTTTGATACAGAGTGAAGCTCCCTCTACACTGTCCCCATTAAACATTAACAGGACAGGTACAGCATAAGATTAGATAAAGAGTAAAGCTCCCTCTGCACTGTCCCCATCAAACACTCCTAGGACAGGTACAGCACGGGGTGAGATACAGAGTAAAGCTCCCTCTAGACTGTCCCCATCAAACACTCCCATGACAGGTACAGCACAGGGTTAGATCCAGAGTAAAGCTCCCTCCACGCTGTCCCCATCAAACACTTCCAGAGCAGATACAGCACGGGGTCAGATACAGAGTAAAGCTCCCTCTACACTGTCCCCATCAAACATTCCCAGGACAGGCACAGCACGGGTTAGATACAGAGTAAAGCTCCCTCTGCACTGTCCCCATGAAACACTCCCAGGACAGGTACAGCACGGGGGTAGAATCAGAGTAAATCTCCCTCGACACTGTCACCATCAAACACTCCCAGGCCAGGTACAGCATGGGGTTAGATGCAGAGTAAAGGTCCCTCTACACTGACCCCATCAAACACTCCCAGGACAGGTACAGCATGGGGTTAGATACAGAGTAATGCTCCCGCTACACTGTCCCCATCTAACAGTCCTAGGACAGGTACAGCACGGGGTTAGATACAGAGTAAAGCTCCCTCTACACTATCCCCATCAAACACTCCCAGGATAGGTACAGCACGGGCTTAGATACAGAGTAAAGCTCCCTCCACGTCGTCCCCATCAAACAGTCCCAGGACAGGTACAACACGGGGTTTGATACAGAGTGAAGCTCCCTCTACACTGTCCCCATTAAACATTAACAGGACAGGTACAGCATAAGATTAGATAAAGAGTAAAGCTCCCTCTGCACTGTCCCCATCAAACACTCCTAGGACAGGTACAGCACGGGGTGAGATACAGAGTAAAGCTCCCTCTAGACTGTCCCCATCAAACACTCCCATGACAGGTACAGCACAGGGTGTGATACAGAGTAAAGCTCTGGGGCAGCACGGTAGCATTGTGGATAGCACAATTGCTTCACAGCTCCAGGGCCCGAGGTTCGATTCCGTCTTGGGCCACTGTCTCTGCGGAGTCTGCACATCCTCCCCGTGTGTGCGTGGGTTTCCTCCGGGTGCTCCGGTTTCCTCCCACAGTCCAAAGATGTGCAAGTTAGGTTGATTGGCCAAGCTAAATTGCCCTCAGTGTCCAAATTGTCCAGATGTAGCTCCCTCTACATCTGTCCTCACCAGATACTCCCAGGAGAGGTACATAGGAACAGGAATGGGCCATTCAGCTGATCGAGCCTGCCTTAGCGACTAGACCACCTGAATCAATAACCTATTTTAATAATCCGATACAAAGCCCTGGATGAATTTATTTCCTAGCAGCATCAGTAGCTGTAAATCCTGCTCTACACTGTGTCAGAAATATTACTGCATTTGAGAATGTCATTGTGAATATTACCTTGTAATATATAACCGTTCTCATCCATATCTCTATTGAGAACACATTAGCTCCTTTCCCAGTGATCACTGCAGTTGACCCCGTCACTGTTAATACGATAAGCTCTTGTCCCAGTTAATACTACATTACACCATACTGCTGTGGACACTACAATTAACCCTTTTGGAGTGCTGACTACCATGTACCCAGGGTAAGAGCCTGTGGGACTACCATGTATAATAAACTTTATTGTCACAAGTAGGCTTCCATTAATACTGCCATGAAGTTACTGTGAAAATCCCCTAGTCGCCACATTCCGGCGCCTGTTCGGGTACACAGAGGGAGAATTCAGAATGTCCAAATTACCCAACAGCGCGACTTTCAGACTTGTGGGAGGAAACCGGAGCTCCCGGAAGAAAACCACGCAGACACAGGGAGGACGTGCCGGGAATCGAACCCGGGACCCTGGAGCTGTGAAGCCACAGTGCTACCCTCTGTGCTACCGTGCCGCGTAATGAGTCACACACACAAAACCTCCCACCCCACCCCAGACACACAAACACGTGTACAGACAAACACAAACTCACACACCGACACAAACTCAGACAGGCTGGGTCAATACATCTTTCAAATGGAGCGAGATCCATTCTCCACCTTTAACTTGGAGAGGTGTATCTGGCCTGTGTGTGACCCAAGTCACACACTGACTCTGAACATCCTCACAACAGCTTGGGGACAGACTTTTCTAAAGCATTTTTCATAACCTTTGGGTATCACAAACTGCTTCACAGGCAATGGAGCCCTTTTGAAATCTAGTCAGTGGTAATTTAGGAAAGGACCAGCGAATTTCAGAGACACACAGAAACAGGATGAGATGGTGCTGTACATGTTTCACAGCTGACACTGAGACACACACGAGATGTACAATAACAATTATTATTCTGAAGCATGTGATTAAATCACCCTTAAACTAAATTCCAGTGTTTCAGAGTAAAGCTTCATCTACACTGTCCATCAAACACTCACAACCCAAATACTGTCTGGGCTTAAATACAGAGTCAAAATCCCTCTGTCCTGTCCAAAGAATTTTTCATTGCAGACAGTTATTTTTATTTTTTGGAAAAGCAGAACTCAAATTGAACAGAATCCCAGGGTGGACTCTTATTTATTTCAGCCCTTCACATTTAAACATGAAGTTTAAGCTCCTATTACAGGTGTCTGCTTGTCTCTGTTTGTATATTCTCTGTTACTGGTGTTTTGTCACTTGTCTGAAGTATTTGAATAATAGGCATTGGTTAATCAATTCTTTCTCTCAGCACATGGAAGTTGTGAATCTGCAAGGCTGTCAGTCTGATCTAGATAACAAAAAGCTACATCCTTTGATCAATCCATTCCCCAACCCTAAATAGATCTCACACATTTCCATAATGCAGGTATATCTCCATCAAAACTTCTAATCAGTTCCCAATACTCTTGTTAACACTTGCCTGTATAAACTAAATTCCACTGACAGATTCCGAAAGCTGCACAGAAAAATGACTGGGTATTTTAAACTTTGAAACAAAACTGTTTGAACTTGTGTACAGAAATGTTGTCCTGTGGGCTGACAGTTTCTCAGTAAGTCTGGAACATTGAGGTACGCCTCGCACTGCACTTGGCAACATTTGTGGCACTTCCAAAATCTACCATACATTGCTGTCTGGTATTGTGTGAATCTAGCTGTGAAATATCTGTACAGTTTAAACTTCCACTGTTTCAGTCTTCTCATCGTTTATAAAGATCACGGTTCTATCCTTTTTAAGTCTAAAGGACATCATCGAAACATTTCCCAACACTGAAACACGTCCACCAGTTCAGTCTACCGCCAAAACGATAATATCTCCCTGCAATTTGATGTTTCCAGATATGTTGCTTACAACGCTGTCTAATGTTTGGTGTCATTGGCAAACTGGGATGTGTAGCATTCTATCAAATGGTCTTAAATGGCTAATATATATGTATGGGTGCGCGCCAATGTGTGTGTACACGCATGTGTCTATGCACGCGTGTGTGTGTGTGTGTGTGTATGTATCTGTTGCCGTGTATGTATCAGTCAGTGTGTGCACGCACATGTGTGTGTGTGTATCTGTGAACTTGTGTGTGTATACGCATTTAAGTCTCAAAGGAAAATATGAGCATGTGTAGGCGATTTGGCCCATCGAGTCTGCTCCACCATTCAAACAGATCCTGGCACGCACAGACACACGCACACTCACACACACATTCCTATTGTATTATACACAGTCGATTTGTGTCTGGAACATGCTCAATCATTGAGCTTCCACAACCCTCTGGATCAGAGAATTCCAAGATTCTGCACCCTCTCAATGAAGAAATTCCTCCTCATCTCAGTCTGCAATGGTCTACCCCTGATTCTGAGCATTCATGTCAAGAGGGCGAGAATACAAGACCAGGGATGTACTTCTGAGGCTGTACAAGGCTCTGGTCAGACCCCATTTGGAGTATTGTGAGCAGTTTTGGGCCCAGTATCTAAGGAAGGATGTGCTGCCTTGGAAAGGGTCCAGTGGAGATTCACAAGAATGTTCCCTGGAATGAAGAACTTGTCGTATGAGGAATGGTTGAGGACACTGGGTCTGTACTCGTTGGAGTTTAGAAGGATGAGGGGGGGGGGTCTTATTGAAACTTGCAGGATACTGCGAGGCCTGGATAGAGTGGAGGTGGAGAGGATGTTTCCACTTGTAGGAAAAACGAGAAGCAGAGGACACCATCTCAGACTAAAGGGACGATCCTTTAAAACAGAGATGAGGAGGAATTTCTTCAGCCAGAGGGCGGTGAATATGTGGAGCTCTTTGCCGCAGAAGGCTGTGGAGGCCAAATCACTGAGTATCTCTAAGATAGAGATAGATCGGTTCTTGATCAATAAGGGGATCAGGGGTTATGGAGAGAAGGCAGGAGAATGGGAATTAGAAAAATATCAGCCATGATTGAATGGCGGAGCAGACTCGATGGGCCGAGTGGCCTAATTCTGCTTCAATGTCTTATGGTCTTATGGTTTGAGACTGTGCCCCCTCCCCCTGGGTCTAATCTCACCAGTCAGAGAGAACATCTGACCTACATCTATCTTGTGATGCCCCGTATGTATTGTGTATGTTTCAAGATCACCTCTCATTTTTCGGGAACACAGGTACATTTTTCTCAATCTCTCCTCATCAGACAACTTCACCATCCCAGGGATTCGTCTGGTGAATCTCCATTACACTCCTTCTACAGCAAGTATATCCTTCCTTAGATATGGAGAACAAAACTCCACACAATGGTCCAGGTGTGTTGTGACCAAGGCTCTGTACAATTGCAGCAAGTCATCTTAACCCCAATACTAATAACCCCGAGCGATGAAAGTTAACGTACCATTGGCCTTCCTGATTGCTTAATGTACCCGCAATCTAGCGTTTAGTGACCCATGAATAAGGAGTTAGATACAGAGTAAAGCTCCCTCTACACTGTCCCCATCAAACACTCCCAGGACAGGTACAGCACGGGGTTAGATACAGAGTAAAGCTCCCTCTACACTGTCCCCATGAAACACTCCCAGGACAGATACAGCACTGGGTTAGATACAGAGTAAAGCCCCCTCTGCACTGTCCGCATCAAACACTCCCAGGACAGGTACAGCCCGGGGTTAGATACAGAGTAAAGCTCCCTCTACACTGTCCCCATCAAACACTCCCAGGACAGGTACAGCACGGGGTTAGATACAGAGTAAAGCTCCCTCTACACTGTCCCCATGAAACACTCCCAGGACAGATACAGCACTGGGTTAGATACAGAGTAAAGCCCCCTCTGCACTGTCCCCATCAAACACTCCCAGGACAGGTACAGCACAGGGTGAGATAGAGAAAAGCTCTGGGGCAGCATGGTAGCATTGTGGATCGCACAATTGCTTCACAGCTCCAGGGTCCGAGGTTCGATTCCGTCTTGGGCCACTGTCTGTGCGGAGTCTGCACATCCTCCCCGTGTGTGCGTGGGTTTCCTCCGGGTGCTCCGGTTTCCTCCCACAGTCCAAAGATGTGGAAGTTAGGTGGATTGGCCAAGCTAAATTGCCCTTAGTGTCCAAATTGTCCAGATGTAGCTCCCTCTACATCTGTCCTCACCAAATACTCCCAGGAGAGGCACATAGGAACAGGAATGGGCCATTCAGCTGATCGAGCCTGCCTTAGCGACTAGACCACCTGAATCAATAACCTATTTTAATAATCCGATACAAAGCCCTGGATGAATTTATTTCCCAGCAGCATCCCAGTAGCTGTAAATCCTGCTCTACACTGTCAGAAATATTACTGCATTTGAGAATGTCATTGTGAATATTACCTTGTAATATATAACCGTTCTCATCCATATCTCTATTGAGAACACATTAGCTCCTTTCCCAGTGATCACTGCAGTTGACCCCGTCACTGTTTATACTGTAAGCTCTTGTCCCAGTTAATACTACATTACACCATACTGCTGTGGACACTACAATTAACCCTTTTGGAGTGCTGACTACCACGTACCCAGGGTAAGAGCCTGTGGGACTACCATGTATAATAATCTTTATTGTCACAAGTAGGCTTACATTAACACTGCAATGAAGTTACTGTGAAAAGCCCCTAGTCGCCACATTACGGCGCCTGTTCGGGTACACAGAGGGAGCATTCAGAATGTCCAAATGACCTAACAGCACGTCTTTCAGACTTGTGGGAGGAAACCGGAGCTCCCGGAGGAAAACCACGCAGACACACAGAGAACGTGCCGCGAAACGAACCCGGGACCCTGGAGCTGTAAAGCCACAGTGCTACCCACTGTGCTACCGTGCCGTGTAAAAAGTCACACACACAAACACCCACCCCAACCCAGACACACAAACACGTGTACAGACAAACAGTAATGCTCCCTCAACACTGTCCCCATCAAACATTCCCAGGACAGGCACAGCACGGGTTAGATACAGAGTAAAGCTCCCTCTGCATTATCCCCATGAAACACTCCCAGGGCACGTACAGCATGGGGTCAGATAAAGAGTAATGCTCCCTATACACAGTCACCATCAAACACTTCCAGGTCAGGTACAGCACGGGGTTAGAATCAGAGTAAAGCTCCCTATACACAGTCACCATCAAACACTCCCAGGACAGGTACAGCATGGGGTTAGATACAAAGTAAAGCTCCCTCTACACCGTCCCCATCGGACACTCCCAGGACAGGTACAACACGGGGTTAGATACAGAGTAAAGCTCCCTCTGCACTGTCCCCATTAAACACACCAGGACAGGTACAGCATGAGGTTACATAAAGAGTAAAGCTCCCTCTGCACTGTCCCCATCAAACACTCACAGGAACAGGCACAGCACGAGGTTAGGTACAGAGTGAAGCTCCCTCTACACTGTCCCCATCAAACACTCCTAGGACAGGTACAGCACGGGGTTAGATAAAGAGTAAAGCTCCCTCTACACTGTCCCCATCAAACACTCCCAGGACAGGTACAGCACGGGGTTAGTTACAGAGTAAAGCTCCCTCTACACTGTCCCCATCAAACACTCCCAAGACAGGTACAGCACGGGGTTAGGTACAGAGTAAAGCTCCCTCCACACTGTCCCCATCAAACACTCCCAGGACAGGTACAGCACGGGGTTAGTTACAGAGTAAAGCTCCCTCTACACTGTCCCCATCAAACACTCCCAGGACAGGTACAGCACGGGGTTAGATACAGAGTAAAGCTCACTCAACACTGTCCCCATGAAACACTCCCAGGACAGGTACAGCACGGGGTTAGATACAGAGTAAAGCTCCCTCAACACTGTCCCCATCAAACACACCCAGGACAGGTACAGCACGGGGTTAGATACAGAGTAAAGCTCCCTCAACACTGTCCCCATCAAACACTCCCAGGACAGGTACAGCACGGGGTTAGATACAGAGTAAAGCTCCCTCTACACTGTCCCCATCAAACACTCCCAGGACAGGTACAGCACGGGGTTAGATACAGAGTAAAGCTCCCTCAACACTGTCCCCATCAAACACACCCAGGACAGGTACAGCACGGGGTTAGATACAGAGTAAAGCTCCCTCAACACCGTCCCCATCGGACACTCCCAGGACAGGTACAACACGGGGTTAGATACAGAGTAAAGCTCCCTCTGCACTGTCCCCATTAAACACACCAGGACAGGTACAGCATGAGGTTACATAAAGAGTAAAGCTCCCTCTGCACTGTCCCCATCAAACACTCACAGGAACAGGCACAGCACGAGGTTAGGTACAGAGTGAAGCTCCCTCTACACTGTCCCCATCAAACACTCCTAGGACAGGTACAGCACGGGGTTAGATAAAGAGTAAAGCTCCCTCTACACTGTCCCCATCAAACACTCCCAGGACAGGTACAGCACGGGGTTAGTTACAGAGTAAAGCTCCCTCTACACTGTCCCCATCAAACACTCCCAAGACAGGTACAGCACGGGGTTAGGTACAGAGTAAAGCTCCCTCCACACTGTCCCCATCAAACACTCCCAGGACAGGTACAGCACGGGGTTAGTTACAGAGTAAAGCTCCCTCTACACTGTCCCCATCAAACACTCCCAGGACAGGTACAGCACGGGGTTAGATACAGAGTAAAGCTCACTCAACACTGTCCCCATGAAACACTCCCAGGACAGGTACAGCACGGGGTTAGATACAGAGTAAAGCTCCCTCAACACTGTCCCCATCAAACACACCCAGGACAGGTACAGCACGGGGTTAGATACAGAGTAAAGCTCCCTCAACACTGTCCCCATCAAACACTCCCAGGACAGGTACAGCACGGGGTTAGATACAGAGTAAAGCTCCCTCTACACTGTCCCCATCAAACACTCCCAGGACAGGTACAGCACGGGGTTAGATACAGAGTAAAGCTCCCTCAACACTGTCCCCATCAAACACACCCAGGACAGGTACAGCACGGGGTTAGATACAGAGTAAAGCTCCCTCAACACTGTCCCCATCAAACACTCCCAGGACAGGTACAGTACGGGATTAGATACAGAGTAAAGCTCCCTCTACACTGTCCCCACCAAACACTCCCAGGACAGGTACAGCATGTTAGATACAAAGCAAAGCTCCCTCTACACCGTCCCCATCGGACACTCCCAGGACAGGTACAACACGGGGTTAGATACAGAGTAAAGCTCCCTCTGCACTGTCCCCATTAAACACACCAGGACAGGTACAGCATGAGGCTACATAAAGAGTAAAGCTCCCTCTGCACTGTCCCCATCAAACACTCACAGGGACAGGCACAGCACAAGGTTAGGTACAGAGTAAAGCACCCTCTACACTGTCCCCATCAAACAATCCCAGGACAGGTACAGCACGGGGTTAGATATAGAATAAAGCTCCCACCACATTGTCCCGATCAAACAGTCCCAGGTCAGGTACAACATAGGGTCAGATAAAGTGTAAAGCTCCCTCTGCACTGTCCCCATCAAACACTCCTAGGATGGGTACAGCACGGGGTGATACAGAGTCAAGCTCCTTCTACACTGTCCACATCACAAACTCCCAGGAGAGGTACAGCACAGGGTTAGATAAAGAGTAAAGCTCCCTCTGGACTGTCCCCATCAAACACTCCTAGGATGGGTATAGCACGGGGTGATACAGATTAAAGCTCCCTCTGGACTGTCCCCATCAAACACTCCCAAGACAGGTAAAGCACAGGGTGAGATACAGAGTAAAGCTCCCTCTACACTGTCCACATCAAAAACTCCCAGGACAGGTACAGCACGGGGTTAGAGACAGAGTAAATCTCCCTCTACACCTGTCCCCATCAAATACTCCCAGGACAGGTACAGCACGGGGTTAGATGCACAGTAAAGATCCCTCTACATCTGTCCCCATCAAATACTCCCAGGAGAGGTACATAGGAACAGGAATGGGCCATTCAGCTGATCGAGCCTGCCTTCGCGACTAGACCACCTGAACAATAACCAATTTTAATAATCCGATACAAAGCCCTGGATGAATTTATTTCCTAGCAGCATCAGTCGCTGTAAATCCTGCTCTACACTGTGTCAGAAATATTACTGCATTTGAGAATGTCATTGTTAATATTACCTTGTAATATATAACCGTTCTCATCCATATCTCTATTGAGGACACATTAGCTCCTTTCCCAGTGATCACTGCAGTTGACCCCGTCACTGTTTATACTGTAAGCTCTTGTCCCAGTTAATACTACATTACACCATACTGCTGTGGACACTACAATTAACCCTTTTGGAGTGCTGACTACCATGTACCCAGGGTAAGAGCCTGTGGGACTACCATGTATAATAATCTTTATTGTCACAAGTAGGCTTACATTAACACTGCAATGAAGTTACTGTGAAAAGCCCCTAGTCGCCACATTCCGGCGCCCTTTCGGGTACACAGAGGGAGAATTCATAATGTCCAAATTACCTAAAAGCACGTCTTTCAGACTTGTGGGAGGAAACCGGAGCTCCCGGAGGAAACCCACGCAGACACAGAGAGAACGTGCTGGGAATCGAACCCGGGACCCTGGAGCTGTAAAGCCACAGTGCTACCCACTGTGCTACCGTGCCGCGTAATGAGTCACACACACAACCTCCCACCCCACCCCAGACACACAAACACGTGTACTGACAAACACAAACTCACACACAGACACAAACTCAGACAGGCTGGGTCAATACATCTTTCAAAAAGAGCGAGATCCATTCTCCACCTTTAACTTGGAGAGGTGTATCTGGCCTGTGTGTGACCCAAGTCACACACTGACTCTGAACATCCTCACAACAGCTTGGGGACAGACTTTTCTAAAGCACTTTTCATAACCTTTGGGTATCACAAACTGCTTCACAGGCAATGGAGCCCATTTAAAATCTAGTCAGTGGTAATTTAGGAAAGGACCAGCGAATTTCAGAGACACACACAGAAACAGGATGAGATTGTGCTGTACATGTTTCGCAGCTGACACTGAGACACACACGAGATGTACAATATCAATTATTATTCTGAAGCATGTGATTAAATCACCCTCAAACTAAATTCCAGTGTTTCAGAGTAAAGCTTTATCTGCACTGTCCATCAAACACTCACAACCCAAATACTGTCTGGCTTAAATAGAGTCAAAATCCCTCTGTTCTGTCCAAAGAATTTTTCATTGCAGATAGTTATTTTAATTTTATGGAAAAGCAGAACTCAAATTGCACCGAATCCCAGGGTGGACTCTTGTTTATTTCAGCCCTTCACATTTAAACATGAAGTTTAAGCTCCGATTACAGGTGTCTGCTTGTCTCTGTTTGTATATTCTCTGTTATTGTTGTTTTGTCATTTGTCTGAAGTATTTGAATAATAGGCCTTGGTTAATCAATCCTTTCTCTCAGCACATGGAAGTTGTGAATCTTCAAGGCTGTCAGTCTGATCTAGATAACAAAAAGCTACATCCTTTGATCAATCCATTCCCCAACCCTAAATAGATCTCACATATTTCCATAATGCAGGAATATCTCCATCCAAACTTCCAATCAGTTCCCAATACTCTTGTTAACACTTGCCTGTATAACCTAAATTCCACTGACAGATTCCGAAAGCTGCACAGAAAAATGACTGGTTATTTTAAACTTTGAAACAAAACTATTTGAACTTGTGCTTCAATCCTATTATACAGAAATGTTGTCCGGTGGGCTGACAGTTTCTCAGTAAGACTGAAACATTGAGGTACGCCTCGCACTGCACTTGGCAACATTTGTGGCACTTCCAAAATCTACCATACATTGCTGTCTGTATTGTGTGAATCTAGCTGTGAAATATCTGTACAGTTTAAACTTCCACCGTTTCTGTCTTCTCATCGTTTATAAAGATCACGGTTCTATCCTTTT
The DNA here is from genome assembly GCF_047496885.1 of Scyliorhinus torazame. Taxonomy (NCBI): domain Eukaryota; kingdom Metazoa; phylum Chordata; class Chondrichthyes; order Carcharhiniformes; family Scyliorhinidae; genus Scyliorhinus; species Scyliorhinus torazame. The sequence goes on from NC_092711.1 coordinate 9,554,008, forward strand.
TAATTCTAAAGCACATCATCAAAACATTTCCCAACACTGAAACACGTCCACCAGTTCAGTGTACCGCCAAAACGATAATATCTCCCTGCAATTTGATGTTTCCAGCTATGTTGCTTACAACGCTGTCTAATGTTTGGTGTCATTGGCAAACTGGGATGTGGAGCATTCTATCAAATGGTCTTAAATGGCTAATATATATGTATGGGTGTGCGCCAATGTGTGTGTACACGCATGTGTCTATGCACGCATGTGTGTGTGTGTGTGTGTGTGTGTGTATGTATCTGTTGCCGTGTATGTACCAGTCAGTGTGTGCACGCACGTGTGTGTGTGTGTGTATCTGTGAACTTGTGTGTGTATACGCATTTAAGTCTCAAAGGAAAATATGAGCATGTGTAGGCGATTTGGCCCATCGAGTCTGCTCCACCATTCAAACAGATCCTGGCACGCACAGACGCACGCACACTCACACACACATTCCTATTGTATTATACACAGTCGATTTGTGTCTGGAACATGCTCAATGATTGAGCTTCCACAACCCTCTGGATCAGAGAATTCCAAGATTCTCCATCCTCTCAATGAAGAAATTCCTCCTCATCTCAGTCTGCAATGGTCTACCCCTGATTCTGAGCATTCATGTCAAGAGGGCGAGAATACAAGACCAGGGATGTACTTCTGAGGCTGTATAAGGCTCAGACCCCATTTGGAGTATTGTGAGCAGTTTTGGGCCCAGTATCTAAGGAAGGATGTGCTGCCTTGGAAAGGGTCCAGTGGAGGTTCACAAGAATGATCCCTGGAATGAAGAACTTGTCGTATGAGGAATGGTTGAGGACACTGGGTCTGTACTGAGTTCAGAAGGATGAGGGGGGATCTTATTGAAATTTACAGGATACGGCGAGACCTGGATAGAGTGGACGTGGAGAGGATGTTTCCACTTGTAGGAACAATTAGAAGCAGAGGACACCATCTCAGACTAAAGGGACGATCCTTTAAAACAGAGATGAGGAGGAATTTCTTCAGCCAGAGGGCGGTGAATCAGTGGAGCTCTTTGCCGCAGAAGGCTGTGGAGGTCAAATCACTGAGTATCTCTAAGACAGAGATAGATCGGTTCTTGATCAATAAGGGGATCAGGGGTTATGGGGAGAAGGCAGGAGAATGGGAATGAAAAAATATCAGTCATGATTGAATGGCGGAGCAGACTCGATGGGCCGAGTGGCCTAATTCTGCTTCAGTGTCTTATGGTCTTATGGTTTGAGACTGTGCCCCCTCCCCCTGGGTCTAATCTCACCAGTCAGAGAGAACATCTGACCGACATCTATCTTGTGATGCCCCGTATGAACTGTGTATGTTTCAAGATCACCTCTCATTTTCCGGCACTCTCGGGAACACAGGTACATTTTCCTCAGTCTCTCCTCATCAGACAACTTCAGCATCCCAGGGATTCGTCTGGTGAATCTCCGTTACACTCCTTCTACAGCAAGTATATCCTTCGTTAGATATGGAGAAAAAAACTCCACACAATGGTCCAGGTGTGTTGTGACCAAGGCTCTGTACAATTGCAGCAAGTCTTCTTAACCCCAATACTAACAACCCCGAGCGATGAAAGTTAACGTACCATTGGCCTTCCTGATTGCTTAATGTACCCGCACGCTAGCGTTTAGTGACCCATGAATAAGGAGTTAGATACAGAGTAAAGCTCCCACTACACTGTCCCCATCAAACACTCCCAGGACAGGTACAGCACGGGGTTAGATACAGAGTAAAGCTCCCTCTACACTGACCCCATCAAACAATCCCAGGACAGGTACAGCACGGGGTTAGATACAGAGTAAAGCTCCCTCTACAATATCCCCATCAAACCCTCCCAGGACAGGTACAGCACGGGGTTAGATACAGAGTCAAGCTCCCTCTACACTGTCCCCATCAAACACTCCCAGGACAGGTACAGCACGGGGTTAGATACAGAGTAAAGCTCCCTCTACAATGTCCCCATCAAACCCTCCCAGGACAGGTACAGCACGGGGTTAGATACAGAGTCAAGCTCCCTCTACACTGACCCATCAAACACTCCCAGGACAGGTACAGCACGGGGTTAGATACAGAGTAAAGCTCCCTCTACAATGTCCCCATCAAACCCTCCCAGGACAGGTACAGCACGGGGTTAGATACAGAGTCAAGCTCCCTCTACACTGTCCCCATCAAACACTCCCAGGACAGGTACAGCACGGGGTTAGATACAGAGTAAAGCTCCCTCTACAATGTCCCCATCAAACCCTCCCAGGACAGGTACAGCACCGGGTTAGATACAGAGTCAAGCTCCCTCTACACTGACCCATCAAACACTCCCAGGACAGATACAGCACGGGGTTAGATACAGAGTAAAGCCCCCTCTACACTGTCCCCATCAAACACTCCCAGGACAGGTACAACACGGGGTTAGATACAGAGTCAAGCTCCCTCTACACTGTCCCCATCAAACACTGCCAGAACAGGTACAGCACGTGGTTAGATACAGAGTAATGCTCCCTCTACACTGTCACCATCAAACACGCCCAAGACAGGTACAGCACGGGATTAGATACAGAGTAAAGCACCATCTACACTGTCCCCACAAAACACTCCCAGGACAGGTACAGCACGGGGTTAGAATCAGAGTAAAGCTCCCGCTACACTGTCCCCATCAAACACTCCCAGGACAGGTACAGCATGGCGTTAGATACAGAGTAAAGCTCCATCTACACTGTCCCCATCAAACACTCCCAGGACAGATACAGCACAGGGTTAGATGCAGAGTAAAGCTCCCACTACACTGTCCCCATCAAACACTCCCAGGACAGGTACAGCACGGGGTTAGATACAGAGTAAAGCTCCCTCTACACTTTCCCCATCAAACACTCCCAGGACAGGTACAGCACAGGGTTAGATACAGAGTAAAGCTCCTTCTACACTGTCCCCATCAAACACACCCAGGACAGGTACAGCACAGGTTTAGATACAGAGTAAAGCTCCCTCTACAGTGTCCCCATCAAACCCTCCCAGGACAGGTACAGCACGGGGTTAGATACAGAGTAAAGCTCCCTCTACACTGTCCCCATCAAACACTCCCAGGACAGGTACAGCACGGGGTTAGATACAGAGTAAAACTCCCTCTACACTGTCCCCATCAAACACTACCAGGTCAGGTTCAGCATGGGGTTACAAACGGAATAAATGTTCCTCTCCAATTACCACAACAGAAACTGCCAGGATATTTACAGCAAGTAGAGGGAATGAGGCAATGTTTCCAAAGGAAGGGTTTTATTTTGAAAAAAGATAGCAAATTATCAACATAACAGAATTGACCCCAAATGATGATTACTCCAATATCCAAATCACAAACGATGCAGAATTCATTCCCATCCCACTTTTCTGGATAATCGTAAATAGATAAACAGAGAAATAATTGGCAATAACAGACCACAAGGAATAGGAGCAGGACTGGGCCATTCAACCCTTCGAGCTCGCTCCACCAGTCAATATGATCATGGAGATTCTTCCATTTCAACACCGTGTTCCTGCCCTATCCCCGTGCCTCTTGCTGATCCATCAATCTCAGTCTAACACCGGCTCAATGACAGAGACTCCACACCCCTCTGGGATAGAGAATTCCCAGGATTCACCACCATCTGAGTCACAAAATTCCTCCTCATCTCAGTCCGTTGGTTAATACACAGAATAAATGGTATCTGGGAATGAATTACAGACTGCAATCTAATGGAGGGCTTCGTGATAGATTATATACAGAATAACAGACACCCAGGAGTGAGTTACAGACTGGAATCGAATCGAGGGGTTCAGGGTGGTTTATATATAGAATAACAGATACCCAGGAGTGAGTTACAGACTGGAATCTAATCGAGGGGTTCAGGATAGTTTATATATAGAATAACAGATACCCGGGAGTGAGTTACAGACTGGAATCTAATCAAGGGGTTCAGGATGGTTTATATATAGAATAACAGATACCCGGGAGTGAGTTACAGACTGGAATCTAATCAAGGGGTTCAGGATAGTTTAGAAATAGAATAACAGATACCCGGGAGTGAGTTACAGACTGGAATCTATTTATACAGAAATGTGTCCTGTGCTATCCGTCCCTACAGCACGGGGTTAGATACAGAGTAAAGCTCCCTCTCCACTGTCCCCATCAAACACTCCCAGAACAGGTACAACACGGGGTTAGATACAGAGTAAGGTTTCCTCTACACTGTCTCCATGATCACTCCCAAGACATGGCAGAGGCAGTACAACGTGGAAATCACCATCCGTGTGTAGTCTGAACAGCGCTGTTGGAATGTGATACAGAGAATCATAGAATATACATTGCAGGAGTAGGCCATTTGGCCCATCGAGTCTGCACTGGCCCTCGGAGAGAGCACCCTACCCAAGCCCACGCCTCCACCAAATCCAAATAACCCCAGTAACACCACCTAACCTTTGGGCCACTCAGGGGCAATTTTGCACGGCCAACATCTCCTCTCATCCTTCCCGGCTCTAGTGAATACCGGCACAATCACAGAATCCCTACAATGCAGAAGGAGGCCATTCTGCCCATCGAATCTACACCAACCCTCTGACACAGCACTCTATGTAAGCTCAGTCACCCGCCCTATCCCAACAACTTCTTAACCTAATCTAAACAATCTTTCTTGGACACTAAGGGGTAATTTAGCAGGACCATTCCACCTAGCCTGCCCATCTTTGGACTGTGGAAGGAAACCGGAGCACCTGGAGGAAACCCACGCACACACGGGGAGAAACTGCCAACTCCACAGAATCAGTCACACAAGGCCGGAATTTAACCCGGGTCACTGGCACTGTGAGGCAGCAGTGCTAACCACTGTGCCACAGTCAAACCAATCTCTCCTTGAAGGACAGCCCGGTAACCTCCCTATCAGCCGAATGACCCTCCGCTGCACTCCCTCTCTGGCAACTATATCCTTTCTTAGTTAGGGAGACCGAAACTGTACGCAATACTCCTGGTGTGGTCACACCAAGGCCTTGTGTAACTGCAGAAAGACATCTCCACTTCTGAACTCAAATCCCTCTTTCAATGAAGGCCAACATATCATTGGCCTTCTTAACTGCTTGCTGCACCCCCCTCTCCACTTTCAGTGACTGGTGTACAAGGACAGCCAGCTCCCTTTCTACATCCACATTCACCAACAAATCATTGTTTAAATCAGACACTTTCCATCAGGATTTTGTTATACCAACGTGTACAAATGTCAGAAATGACTGTGCTGTGCTCACCTAAAATGGCCACCATTAAGTAACTTAAAATGGCTGACTGCTGATCGTGGATTTTCTGTTGACAATATTCCCACACAGACAGAGAGAGAAGCAGAAACAGACAGATGGAGAAACTAATAGATGACATTTATTTGAGATTTTGAAACCCTGTCAAACACTACCAGCAAAGGTACATCATGGGGTTAGATACAGATTCCTCTACACTGTCCCTGGCAAACACTCCCAGGACAGGGAGATCACAAGGTTAGATACAGAGTAAAGCTCCCTCTATATTGTCCCCAATCAAACAATCCCAGGACAGGTACAGTACGGGGTTAGATATAGAGAAAAGCTCCCACTGCACTGTCCCCATCAAACACTCCCAGGACAGGTACAGCACGGGGTTAGATACAGAGTAAAGCTCCCTCTACACTGTCCCCATCAAACATTAGACACACAGATTGCGAGGGACACACAGATTGCGAGGGACGCAAAAGGAAAATTGAAATCGCTTTTTGTCACAAGTAGGCTTCAAATGAAGTTACTGTGAAAAGCCCCTAGTCGCCACATTACTGCGCCTGTTCGCTGAGGCTGCTACGGGACACAGAGAGCGCGAGGGACACAGAGAGCGCGAGGGACACAGAGAGCGCGAGGGACACAGAGAGCGCGAGGGACACAGAGAGCGCGAGGGACACAGAGAGCGCGAGGGACACAGAGAGCGCGAGGGACACAGAGAGCGCGAGGGACACAGAGAGCGTGAGGGACACAGAGAGCGCGAGGGACACAGAGAGAGCGAGGGACACAGAGAGAGCGAGGGACACAGAGAGCGCGAGGGACACAGAGAGAGCGAGGGACACAGAGAGCGCGAGGGACACAGAGAGCGCGAGGGACACAGAGAGCGCGAGGGACACAGAGAGCGCGAGGGACACAGAGAGCGCGAGGGACACAGAGAGCGCGAGGGACACAGAGAGCGCGAGGGACACAGAGAGCGCGAGGGACACAGAGAGCGCGAGGGACACAGAGAGCGCGAGGGACACAGAGAGCGCGAGGGACACAGAGAGCGCGAGGGACACAGAGAGCGCGAGGGACACAGAGAGCGCGAGGGACACAGAGAGCGCGAGGGACACAGAGAGCGCGAGGGACACAGAGAGCGCGAGGGACACAGAGAGCGCGAGGGACACAGAGAGCGCGAGGGACACAGAGAGCGCGAGGGACACAGAGAGCGCGAGGGTTACAGAGAGCGCGAGGGACACAGAGAGCGCGAGGGACACAGAGAGCGCGAGGGACACAGAGAGCGCGAGGGACACAGAGAGCGCGAGGGACACAGAGAGCGCGAGGGACACAGAGAGCGCGAGGGACACAGAGAGAGCGAGGGACACAGAGAGAGCGAGGGACACAGAGAGAGCGAGGGACACAGAGAGAGCGAGGGACACAGAGAGAGCGAGGGACACAGAGAGAGCGAGGGACACAGAGAGAGCGTGGGACACAGAGAGAGCGAGGGACACAGAGAGAGCGAGGGACACAGAGAGAGCGAGGGACACAGAGAGAGCGAGGGACACAGAGAGAGCGAGGGACACAGAGAGAGCGAGGGACACAGAGAGAGCGAGGGACACAGAGAGAGCGAGGGACACAGAGAGAGCGAGGGACAGAGAGAGAGTTTGAGGGACAGAGAGAGAGTTTGAGGGACACAGCGAGAGAGAGAGAGGGGGACACAGCGAGAGAGAGAGAGGGGGACACAGTGAGAGAGAAGGGGACACAGCGAGAGAGAGAGGGACATAGCGAGAGAGAGTGGGACACAGCGAGAGAGAGTGGGACACAGCGAGAGAGAGTGGGACACAGCGAGAGAGAGTGGGACACAGCGAGAGAGAGTGGGACACAGCGAGAGAGAGTGGGACACAGCGAGAGAGAGTGGGACACAGCGAGAGAGATGGACACAGCGAGAGAGATGGACACAGCGAGAGAGATGGACACAGCGAGAGAGATGGACACAGCGAGAGAGATGGACACAGCGAGAGAGATGGACACAGCGAGAGAGATGGACACAGCGAGAGAGATGGACACAGCGAGAGAGATGGACACAGCGAGAGAGATGGACACAGCGAGAGAGATGGACACAGCGAGAGTGTGAGGCACACACCGAGAGTGATGGGACAGAGAGAGCGAGGGGGACAGAGAGGGACACAGCGAGAGAGAGGGGGACACAGCGAGAGAGAGGGGGACACAGCGAGAGAGAGGGGGACACAGCGAGAGAGAGGGGGACACAGCGAGAGAGACAGAGAGAGGGGGACACATAGAATGAGCGGGACACAGAGAGAGTGACACAGATAGAAAGAGGTACGCAGTGAAAGTGAGGGATAGAGTGAGATAGAAGGACACAGACAGCGAGAGAGAGGGACACAGAGAGAGAGAGGGATACAGAGAGGGACAGAGAGAGGTGGGCACACAGACAGAGTGAGGGACACACACAGAAAGAGGGACACAGCGGGTCACTATCTGAGGTTTTGGGGACGTGAGTGGGTCAGGATGTGGGGGTTAGGAGACATGAGGGTGTGAGGGTGCCAGGACGTGAGGCAGTCAGGACATTGGGGTTATCAAACTGACCATTTTCATTGAATCAAAATTGTTTCATTATAAATTCTAATCTCAGAAATTGACATCAGAGGATTTCAGTGAAAAATCCCATTGAACCCCCTTGTCTAATAAAATGATGTTGTTGCCGATGACCCTGTATTGATTCAGGAATAAACTTTACATCTCACAGTGAGAAAAAATCAAATTGAATCCATATTTATAGAGCAGCTCATTGGAGAAATCTGTCTGTGAACAACATGTAAAATATCAAGTGAAACTTTGCAATGAGCTTTGTTTTTGTGGCCAGGAATCTTCTCTCAAAATGGAGGCAGAAATGAAGTTGTGTTTAACTCACATTCTGTGATTTCTTGCTGGTTTTTACTCATTCTATGGAAAGCCTTCCTCGGGTGACAGACGAATAGTCATTCCAAACATGCCAGAAATTCAGAGGGAAACAAATGTCAAACAAAGACAGAAATAACGACAGGACAGAATCTGTTGTTGACTGCTGAATTAACATAACCATAGACAGGACAAGTGTCTTCCTTAGCAGACACAGGAAACACACCGAGGGGGACATTCCTCACAGTAAGTCGGGGGTGGGGTCTGCACACAGGTCACTGAGGAGATCTCAGTCCAAACTGTTTCCAATCATTTCCCAAATGTTTGACAATATTTGTGGCTCTTCCAAAATTCAAGATACTTTGTTGTCTGTATTCTGTGAATCCAGCTGTAAAATATCTTTACTTCAATGTCTTTTCCCCAACACTATCCCCACATCCCTTTATGTCAATGGGATTTAGAAATCAGTCAATTTCTGCTTTAAACTTAGTCAATATCTTTCCATCTTTGAGAGGGGAGAAATCACCAGGAATGTGGGATTTGATCTCCAGGGTTAGGTTGGAGAAACAGGGCTCGTTCAGGCCCTATTGAAGCAATCTCTCCTCCTAGGACAGTCCGGCAACCTCCCTATCAGCCAACTGACCCTCCGCTGCACTCCCTCTCTGGCAACTATATCCTTCCATGGTAGGGTGACCAAAAACTGTACACAGTACTCCAGGTGTGGTCTCACCAAGGCCAAGTATAACTGCAGAAAGACTTGTCCACTTCTGAACTCAAATCCCTCTTGCAATGAAGGCCAACATATCATTGGCCTTCTTAACTGCTTGCTGCACCCCCCTCTCCACTTTCAGCGACTGGTGTACAAGCTCCATTTGTACATCCACATTGCCCAACATATCACTGTTTAAATACGACTCTTTCCTTCAGTTATTGTTTGACACTAACTTGGACAACTGTCCGAATTGTCTCAGTGTTGTGCCCATATAAAATGGCCACCGTTAAGTAACTTAAAATGGCTGACTGCTGATCGTGGATTTGTTTAGACAGATTCCCAGAGAGAGAGATAGAGAGTTGCAGAGACAGAGAAGATGGGGAGACTAACAGAATACATTAATTCAAGATTCAGAATCTCCATCAAACACTGTTAGCCAAAGTACATCATGGGGTTAGATACAGATTACACATCCCTCTAAACTGTCCCCAACAAACCCTCCCAGGGCAGCTACAGTACCATGGTATATACAGAGTAAAGCTCCCTCTACACTGATCCATCAAACACTCCCCAGGACAGGTACAGCACGGTGTTAGATACAGAGTAACGCTCCCTCTACACTGTCCCCATCAAACACTCCCAGGACAGGTACAGCACCGGGTTAGATACAGAGTAAAGCTCCCTCTACACTGTCCCCATCAAACACTCCCAGGACAGGTACAGCACGGGGTCAGATATCGAGCAGGGCTCTCTCTACACTATAATGTTTCCATTTTCTCACATCAGGGGCGGGGGCTCGGAGAATCGCCGGGGGCTGGCGTGAATCCCGCCCCTGCTGGTTGCCGAAGTCTCCGGCACCGGAGATTCGGCAGGGCGGGAATCGCGCCGCGCCGGTTGGCGGGCCTGCTCGATTCTCCAGCCCGGATGGGCCGAAGTCCCGCCGCTAAAATGCCTGTCCCCCCGGCGTAAATTGAACCACCTACCTTACCGGCGGGACAAGGCGGCGCGGGCGGGCTCCGGGGTCCTGGGGGGGGCGCGGGGCGATCTGGCACCGGGGGGTGCCCCCACAGTGGCCTGGCCCGCGATCGGGGCCCACCGATCCGCGGGCGGGCCTGTGCCGTGGGGGCACTCTTTCCCTTCCGCCTCCGCCAAGGTCTCCACCATGGCGGAGGCGGAAGAGACTCCCTCCACTGCACAAGCGTGGGAAACTGTCAGCGGCCACTGACGCTCCCGCGCATGCGCCGCCCGGAGATGTCATTTCCGCGCCAGCTGGCGGGGCACCAAAGGCATTTTCTGCCAGCTGGCGGGGCGGTAATTCCTCCGGCGCCGACCTAGCCCCTCAATGTTGGGGCTCGGCCCCCAAAGATGCGGAGCATTCCGCACCTTTGGGGCGGCGCGATGCCCGTCTGATTTGCGCCGTTTTGGGCGCCAGTCGGCAGACATCGCGCCGTTTCCGGAGAATTTCGCCCCACATTTGCTTCTTTTCCAATTCCCTTTAATTCTGTGCCATCTCGTTCTTGAGCTTCTTAATAGTGGGATCCGTTTCTCCCTGTCTACTCTGTCCGGCACCCCCAAGAATTTGAACACCTCTATCAAATCTCCTATTGGCCATTTCTCTGCGTGGAGAACAGACCCAACCTCTCCAATCTAACCTCATCACTGAAGTTTCTCATTCCTGAACCATTCTTGTGAACCTCCTCTGCACTCGCTCCAGTGTGTTCACACCCTTCCTATCATGTGGCACCCAGAACTGTCCACAATATTCCAGCTGAGGTCTAACTAGTGTCTTGTATAACTTCAGCCTTACCTCCTCGCTCTTGTACCAATGCGGAAAATACTGAGCAGGTCAGGCAGCATCTGTGGAGAGAGAAATAGAATCTTGGACCAGGGCGACCGGCAGATAGACAGATAGAGAAAAGTCCACACACACAGTAACACACTTACCCTCACACAGACACCCTGCTCTAAACAGATAGAAAATGCGGCAGATCACTTCTCCATCAGTAAATGGAAGGAGATTAATTGGATTGCTCTTCAAAAATACCAGCTCACATTTAAAAAGAATGGGTGGGTGGGAGGGTTGGTGCTTCCCAATCTTTTGTATTGTTATTGGGCGGTGAATTTGGAGAAGATTGGGCAATGGTGGGGAGAGGAAGAAGCGGAATGGGTACAGGTGGTGGAAGCATCGTGTAAAGGGGCTAGTTTGCAGACTTCCGCTGCGGCTCCACTCCCATTTCCCCCGGGTAGGTTTACACAAAGCCCGGTGCTGGCATCTTCCTTCAACATCTGGAGCAAGCGGAGACGCCATTTTGGTTTGGTAAACTTGACGGTGCGAGCCCCTGTTTATGGAAACCCCCGATTCACCCCGGCGGCAAGACTGGATACAATATTTAAACAGTGGCATAAAGCTGGGCTGAGACAGGTTACAGACTTGTTGTTGGAAAGTAGATTTGAAGAATTGAGGGAGAAACATAAAATGCAGAGGGAGGTGAAGTTTAATTATCTTCAATGATGAAACTTGGTGAAAAAGGAGTTGTCCTCATTCGTTTGCCTACCAGAGAACAAGGTGCTGGATTAATTGCTCCTCCCAGCTAAGTTGGTGATGGGAGAATTACTAACATTTACAGGTGGCTGATGGACAGAAAGAAAGCAGCGATTGAAGAGAAGAAACAAAAGTGGAAGGAAGAGTTGGATGTGGCGTTGGAATGGGGACGATGGAGTGAGATTATACCAGGGTCAATGCGACATCTTCATGTGCTCGGATGGGCTTGATACAATTCAAGGATGTACACAGGGGCCATATGACACAGGAACGAATGCGCAGATTCTTCACAGAGGAAGAAGATAAATGTGAGAGTGTAAAGGAGGACCAGTTAACCATGTCCACATCTTCTGGTCACGTCCACAATTCGTGGGGTTCTGGCTCTCGCTATTTAAAACACAAACAAAAGTTGTGGAGGTGGAAATATTACTGGGACCACATGAGGCAATTTCTGGGGTGTCGGAAGTACCGGGACTAATAGATGGGGACGGGGCCGATGTGGTGGCCTTTGCCACATTGATCGCCCGGAGGCTAATTTTATTGGAAGGGAAGTCAGAAGATCCGCCAAAAATATCAACATGGTTGAGGGATATTGCGGAATTCCTTAAACTTGAGAAACTAAAGTCAGCCCTTTGTGGCTCAGATGTGGGTTTCTGGACGTGATGGAAGCTGTTCTTGTCTCTACTTACAGATCTGTTTGTTGCCAGTGGGTAAGGGGAGGGAACAGGGGGAAAGGTTTAATGGAAATCAAGGAATAAATGTCAAATGAGGAGAATAGTATTTTGTTTGTGTTGTGACTGACTGATTGTTTGTATGTTGTTATGTCCGTCCTCATGGGAATGAAAATATTTTCAAAAAACACAGCAACAGTGACCACACTTATTAAAAAGTAGCTCGCGGACTGCAAAATGTTTGAAGGTCATGAGTTAAAAGTCTTAAACTTAAACGTGGGAATGAGGGAGTTAAAAACATAGAAAATACAGCACAGAACAGGCCCTTCGGCCCACGATGTTGTGCCAAACCTTTGTCCTAGATTAATTCATCCTTTCCACAGGGGACGTGGGGGAATTTTCCACCATGATCATCACATTTCAGATTGTGGAATCTTACTGTGCAATCAATATGCCTGATGTCAATTTGTACATGTTCAAGTAGAAAGAGAGAAAGCAATCCATCTTCAGAGACACTGAACTTAATTTTGAAAGTGCCACCGTTTTTGGGCTCTTCCTGTGCACAAGCTGCCTGCAGAATTCCCCAAATTAAAAACAAGGTGAGAGTGGAGAGTGAGGGGCGAGTGAACAGAAAGCAGTTGGTGTTATCAAACTGACTGTTTTCATTGAATCCAAATTGTTTCATTATAAATTCTAACCTCAGGAATTGACATCAGTGGATTTCAGTGAAAAATCCCATTGAACCTCCTTGTCTGATAAAATGATGTTGTTGCCGATGACCCTGTATTGATTGAGGAATAAGCTTTACATCTCACAGTGAGAAAAAATCAAATTGAATCCATATTTATAGAGCAGCTCATTGGAGAAATCTGTCTGTGAACAACATGTAAAATATCAAGTGAAACTTTGCAATGAGCTTTGTTTTTGTGGCCAGCAATCTTCTCTCAAAATGGAGGCAGAAATGAAGTTGTGTTTAACTCACATTCTGTGATTTCTTGCTGGTTTTTACTCATTCTATGGAAAGCCTTCCTCGGGTGACAGACGAATAGTCATTCCAAACATGCCAGAAATTCAGAGGGAAACAAATGTCAAACAAAGACAGAAATAACGACAGGACAGAATCTGTTGTTGACTGCTGAATTAACATAACCATAGACAGGACAAGTGTCTTCCTTAGCAGACACAGGAAACACACCGAGGGGGACATTCCTCACAGTAAGTCGGGGGTGGGGTCTGCACACAGGTCACTGAGGAGATCTCAGTCCAAACTGTTTCCAATCATTTCCCAAATGTTTGACAATATTTGTGGCTCTTCCAAAATTCAAGATACTTTGTTGTCTGTATTCTGTGAATCCAGCTGTAAAATATCTTTACTTCAATGTCTTTTCCCCAACACTATCCCCATATCCCTTTATGCCAATGGGATTTAGAAATCAGTCAATTTCTGCTTTAAACTTAGTCAATATCTTTCCATCTTTGAGAGGGGAGAAATCACCAGGAATGTGGGATTTGATCTCCAGGGTTAGGTTGGAGAAACAGGGCTCGTTCAGGCCCTATTGAAGCAATCTCTCCTCCTAGGACAGTCCGGCAACCTCCCTATCAGCCAACTGACCCTCCGCTGCACTCCCTCTCTGGCAACTATATCCTTCCATGGTAGGGAGACCAAAAACTGTACACAGTACTCCAGGTGTGGTCTCACCAAGGCCCAGTATAACTGCAGTAAGACTTCTCCACTTCTGAACTCAAATCCCTCTTGCAATGAAGGCCAACATATCATTGGTCTTCTTAACTGCTTGCTGCACCCCCCTCTCCACTTTCAGCGACTGGTGTACAAGCTCCATTTGTACATCCACATTGCCCAACATATCACTGTTTAAATGCGACTCTTTCCTTCAGTTATTGTTTGACACTAACTTGGACAACTGTCCGAATTGTCTCAGTGTTGTGCTCACATAAAATGGCCACCGTTAAGTAACTTAAAATGGCTGACTGCTGATCGTGGATTTGTTTAGACAGATTCCCAGAGAGAGAGATAGAGAGTTGCAGAGACAGAGAAGATGGGGAGACTAACAGAATACATTAATTCAAGATTCAGAATCTCCATCAAACACTGTTAGCCAAAGTACATCATGGGGTTAGATACAGATTACACATCCCTATAAACTGTCCCCAACAAACCCTCCCAGGGCAGCTACCGTACCATGGTATATACAGAGTAAAGCTTCCTCTACACTGTCCCCATCAAACACTCCCCAGGACAGGTACAGCACGGGGTTAGATACAGAGTAAAGCACCCTCTACACTTTCCCCATCAACACTCCCAGGACAGGTACAGCACGGGGTTAGATACAGAGTAAAACTTCCTCTACACTGTCCCCATCAAACACTCCCAGGACAGGTACAGCACGTGGTTAGATACAGAGTAAGGCTCCCTCTGCATTCTCCCCATCAAACACTCCCAGGAAAGGTACAGGGCACTGATCTAAACAGAGTAAAGCTGCCTCTACGCTGTCCACATCAAACACTCCCAGGGCAGATACAGTACGATGATATATTCGGACTAAAGCTCCCTCTACACTGTCCCCATCAAACACTGCCTGGACAGGTACAGCACGGGGTTAGATACAGAGTAAAGCTCGCTCTACACTGTCCCCATCAAACACTCCCAGGACAGGTACAGCACGGGGTTAGATACAGAGTAAAGCTCCCTCCACACTGTCCCCATCAAACACTCCCAGGACAGCACGGGGTTAGATACAGAGTAAAGCTCCCTCTACACTGTCCCCATCAAACACTGCCTGGACAGGTACAGCACGGGGTTAGATACAGAGTAAGGTTTCCTCTACACTGTCCCCATCAAACACTCCCAGGACAGGTACAGCACGGGGTTAGATACAGAGTAAGGTTTCCTCTACACTGTCTCCATGATCACTCCCAAGACATGGCAGAGGCAGTACAACGTGGAAATCACCATCCCTGTGAATCGTCTGAACAGCGCTGTTGGAATGTGATACATTTCAATCAGAGCTCGCAGAACCATAGAATATACATTGCAGGAGTAGGCCATTTGGCCCATCGAGTCTGCACTGGCCCTCGGAGAGAGCACCCTACACAAGCCCACGCCTCCACCCTCTCCAAATAACCCCAGTAACACCACCTACCCTTTGGCCCACTAAGGGGCAATTGAGCACGGCCAACATCTCCTCTCATCCTTCCCGGCTCTAGTGAATACCGGCACAATCACAGAATCCCTACAATGCAGAAGTAGGCCATTCTGCCCATCGAATCTACACCAACCTTCTGACACAGCACCCTATGTAAGCTCAGTCACCCGCCCTATCCCAACAACTCCTTAACCTAATCTAAACAATCTTTCTTGGACACTAAGGGGTAATTTAGCAGGACCATTCCACCTAGCCTGCACATCTTTGGACTGTGGAAGGAAACCGGAGCACCTGGAGGAAACCCACGCACACACGGGGAGAAACTGCCAACTCCACATAATCAGTCACACAAGGCCGGAATTTAACCCGGGTCACTGGCACTGTGAGGCAGCAGTGCTAACCACTGTGCCACAGTCAAACCAATCTATCCTTGTGGGACAGTCCGGTAAACTCCCTATCAGCCGAATGACCCTCCGCTGCACTCGCTCTCTGGCAACTATATCCTTTCTTAGTTAGGGAGACCGAAACTGGACGCAATACTCCTGGTGTGGTCTCACCAAGGCCTTGTGTAACTGCAGAAAGACATCTCCACTTCTGAACTCAAATCCCTCTTTCAATGAAGGCCAACATATCATTGGTCTTCTTAACTGCTTGCTGCACCCCCCTCTCCACTTTCAGTGACTGGTGTACAAGGACAGCCAGCTCCCTTTCTACATCCACATTCACCAACAAATCATTGTTTAAATCAGACACTTTCCATCAGGATTTTGTTATACCAACGTGTACAAATGTCAGAAATGACTGTGCTGTGCTCACCTAGAATGGCCACCATTAAGTAACTTAAAATGGCTGACTGCTGATCGTGGATTTTGTTTTGACAATATTCCCAGACAGACAGAGAGAGAAGCAGAAACAGACAGATGGAGAAACTAATAGAAGACATTTATTTGAGATTTTGAAACTCCATCAAACATGACCAGTAAAGGTACATCATGGGGTTAGACACAGATTCCTCTACACTGTCCCTGGCAAACACTCCCAGGACAGGTACATCACGGGGTTACATACGGAGTAAAGCTCCTCTGCACTGTCCCCATCAAACACTCCCAGCACAGGTACAAAACGGGGTTACATATCGAGCAGGGCTCTCTCTACACTGTTCCCATCAAACACTCCCAGGACAGGTGCAGCACGGGGTTAGATACAGAGTAAAGCTCCCTCTACACTGTCCCCATCAAACACTACAGGTCAGGTACAGCACGAGGTTAGATAATGAATGAAGCTCCCTCTACACTGTCCCCATTAAACATTCCCAGGACAGGTACAGCATAGGGTTAGATAAAGAGTAAAGCTCCCTCTGGACTGTCCCCATCAAACACTCGTAGGATGGGTATAGCACGGGGTGATACAGAGTAAAGCTCCCTCTGGACTGTCCCCATCAAATACTCCCAAGACAGGTACAGCACGGGGTTAGATGCACAGTAAAGATCCCTCTACATCTGTCCCCATCAAATACTCCCAGGAGAGGTACAAAGGAACAGAAGTGGGCCATCCAGCTGATCGAGCCTGCCTTCGCGACTAGACCACCTTAACAATAACCAATTTTAATAATCTGATACAAAGCCCTGGATGAATTTATTTCCCAGCAGCATCAGTAGCTGTAAATCCTGCTCTACACCGTCAGAAATATTACTGCATTTGAGAATGTCATTGTGAATATTACCTTGTAATATATAACCGTTCTCATCCATATCTCTATTGAGAACACATTAGCTCCTTTCCCAGTGATCACCGCAGTTTACCCCGTCACTGTTTATACTGTAAGCTCTTGTCCCAGTTAATACTACATTACACCATACTGCTGTGGACACTACAATTAACCCTTTTGGAGTGCTGACTACCATGTACCCAGGGTAAGAGCCTGTGGGACTACCATGTATAATAATCTTTATTGTCACAAGTAGGCTTACATTAACACTGCAATGAAGTTACTGTGAAAAGCCCCTAGTCGCCACATTCCGGCGCCCTTTCGGGTACACAGAGGGAGAATTCAGAATGTCCAAATTACCTAAAAGCACGTCTTTCAGACTTGTGGGAGGAAACCGGAGCTCCCAGAGGAAACCCACGCAGACACAGAGAGAACGTGCTGGGAATCGAACCCGGGACCCTGGAGCTGTAAAGCCACAGTGCTACCCACTGTGCTACCGTGCCGCGTAATGAGTCACACACACAACCTCCCACCCCACCCCAGACACACAAACACGTGTACAGACAAACACAAACTCACACACAGACACAAACTCAGACAGGCTGGGTCAATACATCTTTCAAATGGAGCGAGATCCATTCTCCACCTTTAACTTGGAGAGGTGTATCTGGCCTGTGTGTGACCCAAGTTACACACCGTCTCTGAACATCCTCACAACAGCTTGGGGACAGACTTTTCTAAAGCACTTTTCATAACCTTTGGGTATCACAAACTGCTTCACAGGCAATGGAGCCCTTTTGAAATCTAGTCAGTGGTAATTTAGGAAATGGACCAGTGAATTTCAGAGAGACACACAGAAACAGGATGAGATGGTGCTGTACATGTTTCACAGCTGACACTGAGACACACACGAGATGTACAATATCAATTATTATTCTGAAGCATGTGATTAAATCACCCTTAAACTAAATTCCAGTGTTTCAGAGTAAAGCTTTATCTGCACTGTCCATCAAACATTCACAACCCAAATGCTGTCTGGGCTTAAATACAGAGTCAAAATCCCTCTGTCCTGTCCTCGGAATTTTTCATTGCAGACAGTTATTTTTATTTTTTGGAAAAGCAGAACTCAAATTGCACCGAATCCCAGGGTGGACTCTTGTTTATTTCAGCCCTTCACATTTAAACATGAAATTTAAGCTCCGATTACAGGTGTCTGCTTGTCTCTGTTTGTATATTCTCTGTTATTGTTGTTTTGTCACTTGTCTGAAGTATTTGAATAATAGGCCTTGGTTAATCAATCCTTTCTCTCAGCACATGGAAGTTGTGAATCTTCAAGGCTGTCAGTCTGATCTAGATAACAAAAAGCTACATCCTTTGATCAATCCATTCCCCAACCCTAAATAGATCTCACATATTTCCATAATGCAGGAATATCTCCATCAAAACTTCCAATCAGTTCCCAATACTCTTGTTAACACTTGTCTGTCTAACCTAAATTCCACTGACAGATTCCGAAAGCTGCACAGAAAAATGATTGGGTATTTTAAACTTTGAAACAAAATATTTGAACTTGTGCTTCAATCCTATTGTACAGAAATGTTGTCCGGTGGGCTGACAGTTTCTCAGTAAGACTGAAACATTGAGGTACGCCTCGCACTGCACTTGGCAACATTTGTGGCACTTCCAAAATCTACCATACATTGCTGTCTGTATTGTGTGAATCTAGCTGTGAAATATCTGTACAGTTTAAACTTCCACCGTTTCTGTCTTCTCATCGTTTATAAAGATCACGGTTCTATCCTTTTTAATTCTAAAGCACATCATCGAAACATTTCCCAACACTGAAACACGTCCACCAGTTCAGTGTACCGCCAAAACGATAATATCTCCCTGCAATTTGATGTTTCCAGCTATGTTGCTTACAACGCTGTCTAATGTTTGGTGTCATTGGCAAACTGGGATGTGTAGCATTCTATCAAATGGTCTTAAATGGCTAATATATATGTATGGGTGTGCGCCAATGTGTGTGTACACGCATGTGTCTATGCACGCATGTGTGTGTGTGTGTGTGTATGTAGAGGGAGCTTGAGATTGAGCTTGTATGTATCTGTTGCCGTGTATGTACCAGTCAGTGTGTGCACGCACATGTGTGTGTGTATCTGTGAACTTGTGTGTGTATACGCATTTAAGTCTCGAAGGAAAATATGAGCATGTGTAGGCGATTTGGCCCATCGAGTCTGCTCCACCATTCAAACAGATCCTGGCACGCACAGACGCACGCACACTCACACACACATTCCTATTGTATTATACACAGTCGATTTGTGTCTGGAACATGCTCAATGATTGAGCTTCCACAACCCTCTGGATCAGAGAATTCCAAGATTCTCCATCCTCTCAATGAAGAAATTCCTCCTCATCTCAGTCTGCAATGGTCTACCCCTGATTCTGAGCATTCATGTCAAGAGGGCGAGAATACAAGACCAGGGATGTACTTCTGAGGCTGTATAAGGCTCAGACCCCATTTGGAGTATTGTGAGCAGTTTTGGGCCCAGTATCTAAGGAAGGATGTGCTGGCCTTGGAAAGGGTCCAGTGGAGGTTCACAAGAATGATCCCTGGATTGAAGAACCTGTCGTATGAGGAATGGTTGAGGACACTGGGTCTGTACTGAGTTCAGAAGGATGAGGGGGGATCTTATTGAAACTTACAGGATACTGCGAGACCTGGATAGAGTGGACGTGGAGAGGATGTTTCCACTTGTAGGAACAATTAGAAGCAGAGGACACCATCTCAGACTAAAGGGACGATCCTTTAAAACAGAGATGAGGAGGAATTTCTTCAGCCAGAGGGCGGCGAATATGTGGAACTCTTTGCCGCAGAAGGCTGTGGAGGTCAAATCACTGAGTTTCTCTAAGACAGAGATAGATAGGTTCTTGATCAATAAGGGGATCAGGGGTTCTGGGGAGAAGGCAGGAGAATGGGAATGAAAAAATATCAGTCATGATTGAATGGCGGAGCAGACTCGATGGGCCGAGTGGCCTAATTCTGCTTCAGTGTCTTATGGTCTTATGGTTTGAGACTGTGCCCCCTCCCCCTGGGTCTAATCTCACCAGTCAGAGAGAACATCTGACCGACATCTATCTTGTGATGCCCCGTATGAACTGTGTATGTTTCAAGATCACCTCTCATTTTCCGGCACTCTCGGGAACACAGGTACATTTTCCTCAGTCTCTCCTCATCAGACAACTTCACCATCCCAGGGATTCGTCTGGTGAATCTCCGTTACACTCCTTCCAGAGCAAGTATATCCTTCGTTAGATATGGAGAAAAAAACTCCACACAATGGTCCAGGTGTGTTGTGACCAAGGCTCTGTACAATTGCAGCAAGTCTTCTTAACCCCAATACTAATAACCCTTGTCATGATATTCAAACACACACATCATGATGGACACACTAACAGGCAAATCAGAGTACACAACACCACAACCAATCACAGACAAGAACACCAACCACATAAAAAGCACGAGCACGACACCTGGAGGTGAGTAGGTCTGGGGAGAAGGAAGCATGAAAGAGCTGTTGAAACACCACAAGCAGGGAGCCCCCCACGTGCAGAGTGCAAAGACCAAGTTGTAAATAGCAAGTTTAAATAAACAAGTGTTGTACCATATGCAACCGTGTTGGCTCTTCTGTGTGTTAGAACACCCAACACCACATGGTACAGGAGTGGATCGATACCTGCCTACCAACCTGCCATTCTGGACATGGACCACACCGGCAAACCGCAGCCGATGCAAGTCACGGGGAACCTAGGCACCAACTGGAAGCTCTACAGGCAGCGATTTGACCTGTACATCCGTGCCACCGAAAAACAGAATGTCTCGGATGATTCGAAGATTGCAATGCTCCTCTTCTACGCAGGCCCCCACCCAAATGATGTCTTTAATTCACTGGTGTTCGAGGAAGGCGAAAACCAGGCCAAATATGACACGGTCATCCTCAAAATGGACCAGCACTTTCAAACTGAAGTAAACGAAACTTTCGAAAGATACATCTTTCAGCAACGCCTGCAAGGTAAGGAGGAGCTTTTTCAACCCTTTTTGACGCACCTCCGGATTCTAGCGCAGTCCTGCGGTTACGGCACCACCACAGAGTCCATGATCAGGGACCAGATTGTTTTTGGCGTTGCCTCCAGTGGCCTACGCCAGCAGCTTCTTAAAATAAAGAGCCTCACCTTAGCGTCTGCTGTGGAAGCCTGTGTCCTCCATGAAAATGCGACCTGCCGTTTTGCCCGATTTCAGGCGTCCGAGTTGGCACGGAGGGGGTCCCCAGCCGTCGAATCGGCAAGCCAGGCCGCCCACGACGTTGAACGCATCCAGGCCGTCGATTTCTTCCCGCCCCACGGCCCGGACGACAGCGGCCGCTTCCCGCGCTTTTCGCGGTCTCCCGCGCAGGTGCGCGCCAAGAATAACGGCCACAACGAGGGACGCACTGCGCAGGCGCGCCCACCGCAAGATCGCACTGCGCATGCGCAGTGGCGCAACGAACGCCGTGACGTCATGACGTGCAGCAAGTGTGGAGGTCTACACTTAAAAGGGCAATGTCCTGCAAAATACCAACAGTGCAACAGATGTGCCATGATAGGCCACTACGCAGCCCGCTGTCGTGCGGCTCAACCCATGGATCCGGCGCATCCTCGACAACCTCGCACACGAGTCAGGACCGTCCAGCCCACGCATCAAGACTTCCAGTTAAGTGATGCAGATGACCAGGATGACTTCAGAGTTGCCGTCATTGATGTCAACAAGGTCAATGCCATCAATCCAGACGATGAGTGGTGTGCCACCCTGACGGTCAACCGATCGCGCGTCGCCTTCCGTCTGGACACCGGCGCATCCGCCAACCTGATTGCTTACTCTGCAGTCCAGGCCATGAAGGTCAAACCACTCATCACACCATCCCGGCTTAAGATGGTTGACTATAACGGGAACGTTATCCCGTCCGTAGGATCTTGCCAGCTACAGGTGACTCACAAGAGGTACACGGCCACACTCCCCTTCGAAGTTGTGGGCTCATCAAAGGACTCGTTACTGGGCGCACAAGCGTGTAAGGTCCTTCACCTGGTACAGCGCATCATGTCTCTCTCTCCAGATGAGATATCCGACTTCCCGGATGCTGAGTTCCACGCGAATCTCCATTCCCTCCTCGCTCACAACCAGGAGGTTTTTGAAGGCATGGGGACATTGCCACACACGTACAAGATTCGACTCAGACCGGACGCCATCCCTGTCGTTCACGCACCTCGCAGGGTTCCTGCGCCTCTCAAAGACCGCCTCAAGGCACAACTGCAGATTCTTCAGGACCAAGGGGTCCTATCCAAGGTCACGGAGCCCACGCCATGGGTCAGCTCCATGGTCTGTGTAAAGAAGCCCTCTGGCGAGCTCCGTATATGTATAGATCCAAAAGATCTGAACAACAACATCATGCGGGAACACTATCCCATCCCAAAACGAGAAGACCTCACCAGCGAGATGGCGCGAGCCAACATATTCACTAAATTGGATGCGTCCAAAGGATTCTGGCAGATCCAACTGGACCCGGCCAGCCGAAGACTATGCACATTCAACACCCCTTTTGGCAGATTCTGCTACAACCGGATGCCATTCGGCATCATTTCGGCATCTGAAGTATTCCACCGCATTATGGAGCAGATGATGGAAGGCATCGAAGGGGTACGTGTATATGTGGACGATATCATCATTTGGTCCACCACTCCGCAGGAACACATGCATCGTCTTCGACGTGTCTTCACCCGCATACGGCAAAATGGCCTGCGTCTCAACCGTGCGAAGTGTGCTTTCGGCCAGACGGAGCTGAAATTCCTCGGGGACCACATCTCAAGGTCCGGGGTCCGTCCCGATGCAGACAAGGTTAGCGCCATCACAGCCATGCCACGACCGGCTGACAAGAAGGCTGTCTTAAGATTCCTGGGCATGGTCAACTTCCTTGGGAAGTTCATTCCCAACCTGGCTTCTCATACAACAAACATGCGCCATCTCGTAAAAAAATCGACGGAATTCAACTGGCACCAGTCGCATCAGCAGGAATGGGAGGAGCTCAAGCACAAACTGGTCACGGCACCAGTGCTGGCCTTCTTTGACGCGACTCGCCCTACAAAGATCTCAACAGACGCCAGCCAATCTGGTATTGGAGCGGTACTCCTGCAAAAAGACAGCACGTCATCATGGGCCCCGGTTGCGTATGCCTCACGAGCCATGACCCCTACCGAACAGCGCTACGCGCAAATCGAAAAAGAATGCCTGGGCTTGTTAACTGGACTGGACAAGTTCCACGACTATGTGTATGGCCTGCCACGATTCACGGTCGAAACTGACCACCGCCCCCTGGTCAACATCATTAACAAAGACCTGAACGACATGACTCCTCGCCTCCAGCGCATCTTACTCAAACTCAGGAGGTACGATTTTGAACTGATCTATACTCCGGGGAAGGAACTCATAGTGGCGGACACTCTTTCCCGAGCAGTGAGCACACCACCAGATGCGGAGGGGTTCGTGCGTCAAATTGAGGCACACGTGACTCTGACAGCAGCAAATATGCCAGCTGATGATCCTTGTCTGGCCCACATACGCGCAGAGACGGCGACTGACCCTCTGCTGCAGCGAGTGATGCGCCACATGACGGAAGGGTGGCTAAAAGGGCAGTGCCCCCAGTTTTACAATGTGCGAGATGATCTCACCAATATAGACGGGGTCCTTATGAAATCGCATAGGATCGTCATTCCACACAGTGTGCGCCAGATGATTCTTCGTCAACTACACGAAGGCCACTTGGGTGTCGAAAAATGCAGACGAAGGGCCCGGGCGGCGGTATATTGGCCGGGTATTAATGAAGACATAGCCAACATGGTGCTCAACTGCACAACCTGTCAGAGGTTTCAGCCGGCGCAACCTCCGGAAACACTTCTACCACACGAGATGGTGACGTCCCCCTGGGCGAAGGTGGGTGTTGACCTATTTCACGCGCTCGGCAGAGATTACATTGTTATTATAGACTACTTCTCAAACTACCCGGAAGTCATGCCTCTCCATGATCTGACGTCGTCCGCAGTCATTGGGGCCTGCAAGGAAACGTTTGCTCGCCATGGCATTCCAAGGACTGTCATGTCAGACAATGGACCTTGTTTTGCCAGCCGTGAATGGTCGTCCTTTGCCGCAGCATATGGTTTCACTCATGTGACATCCAGCCCTCTGCATCCACAATCGAACGGGAAGGCTGAAAAGGGTGTCCACATCGCAAAGCGGCTCCTGTGCAAGGCGGCTGATGCCGGATCGGACTTTAACCTTGCCTTGCTGGCCTATCGATCGGCCCCGTTATCCACGGGCCTCTCGCCAGCGCAGCTACTAATGGGTCGCTCCCTCAGGACGACGGTACCTTCCGTCCTGGCACCGACAACAGACCATGAGGCGGTTCTTCGGGACATGCAACTGCAGCGTGATCGCCAGAAAGGTCGGTACGACACACGAGCGACGGACCTGCCCCCCCTGTCCTCCGGAGACAAAGTACGCGTCCATCAACCGTATGGTGGCTGGTCAGCACCGGCCGAAGTCCTCCGACAAGTGGCTCCCCGCTCGTTCCTGGTTCGCATGCCGGATGGTTCCGTGCGTCGCCGCAATCGGCGCGCCCTTCGCCGACTTCCACGTTCACAGCCACACAACACGCCAGATCCTCAACAGGCTTCCGAGGATGACTTTGTGGAGCTGCCGCACATCACGCCCTTTCCATCGCCACCCATGGCCATGCCTGCACAGCAGCCGGTGGTTCTTGATCCACCCTTAAGGCGGTCAACCCGAATTCGTCGCAAACCCATTAGAATGGACTTATAATACAGTTCATATGTTTAATAAGTTGGACAATTTTACATGATAACCTGTTGTTGTTTATCGTTCCAGATGTCGTCTGACTGGACAACTGTTCAAAATTTTTTTTCTTCTTCTCTCGTTCGCATTTCTGTTATGTTATGGTACAACTGGATTCATGTGACGCACTCGACATCGCCCCATGTACATAGTTCCGTCATAGACACATGCTGCACACGACACACACACACTCTTAGATGCACTCACGTCACGATCATATTTATTACCACGTAGGCACATATCTTTGTAAAAAGGGGGGATGTCATGATATTCAAACACACACATCATGATGGACACACTAACAGGCAAATCAGAGTACACAACACCACAACCAATCACAGACAAGAACACCAACCACATAAAAAGCACGAGCACGACACCTGGAGGTGAGTAGGTCTGGGGAGAAGGAAGCATGAAAGAGCTGTTGAAACACCACAAGCAGGGAGCCCCCCACGTGCAGAGTGCAAAGACCAAGTTGTAAATAGCAAGTTTAAATAAACAAGTGTTGTACCATATGCAACCGTGTTGGCTCTTCTGTGTGTTAGAACACCCAACACCACAACCCTGAGCGATGAAAGTTAACGTACCATTGGCCTTCCTGATTGCTTAATTTACCCGCACGCTAGCGTTTAGTGACCCATGAATAAGGAGTTAGATACAGAGTAAAGCTCCCACTACACTGTCCCCAGCAAACACTCTCAGAACAGGTACAGCACGGGGTTAGATACAGAGTAAAGCTCCCTCTACACTGTCCCCATCAAACACTCCCAGGACAGATACAGCACGGGGTTAGATACAGGGTAAAGCTCCCTCTACACTGACCCCATCAAACACTCCCAGGACAGGTACAGCACGGGGTTAGATACAGAGTAAAGCTCCCTCTACAATGTCCCCATCAAACCCTCCCAGGACAGGTACAGCACGGGGTTAGATACAGAGTCAAGCTCCCTCTACACTGACCCATCAAACACTCCCAGGACAGGTACAGCACGGGGTTAGATACAGAGTAAAGCTCCCTCTACAATGTCCCCATCCAACCCTCCCAGGACAGATACAGCACGGGGTTAGATACAGAGAAAAGCCCCCTCTACACTGCCCCCATCAAACACTCCCAGGACAGGTACAACACGGGGTTAGATACAGAGTCAAGCTCCCTCTACACTGTCCCCATCAAACACTCCCAGAACAGGTACAGCACGTGGTTAGATACAGAGTCAAGCTCCCTCTACACTGCCCCCATCAAACACTCCCAGGAAAGGTACAGCACGGGGTTAGATACAGAGTAATGCTCCCTCTACACTGTCACCATCAAACACGCCCAAGACAGGTACAGCACGGGGTTAGATACAGAGTAAAGCACCATCTACACTGTCCCCACAAAACACTCCCAGGACAGGTACAGCACGGGGTTAGAATCAGAGTAAAGCTCCCGCTACACTGTCCCCATCAAACACTCCCAGGACAGGTACAGCACGGGGTTAGATACAGAGTAAAGCTCCCTCTACACTGTCCCCATCAAACACTCCCAGGACAGATACAGCACAGGGTTAGATGCAGAGTAAAGCTCCCACTGCACTGTCCCCATCAAACACTCCCAGGACAGGTACAGCACGGGGTTAGAATCAGAGTAAAGCTCCCGCTACACTGTCCCCATCAAACACTCCCAGGACAGGTACAGCACGGGGTTAGATACAGAGTAAAGCTCCCTCTACACTGTCCCCATCAAACACTCCCAGGACAGATACAGCACAGGGTTAGATGCAGAGTAAAGCTCCCACTGCACTGTCCCCATCAAACACTCCCAGGACAGGTACAGCACGGGGTTAGATACAGAGTAAAGCTCCCTCTACACTGTCCCCATCAAACACTCCCAGGACAGATACAGCACAGGGTTTGATGCAGAGTAAAGCTCCCACTACACTGTCCCCATCAAACACTCCCAGGACAGGTACAGCATGGGGTTAGATACAGAGTAAAGCTCCCTCTGCACTTTCCCCATCAAACACTCCCAGGACAGGTACAGCACAGGGTTAGTTACAGAGTAAAGCTCCTTCTACACTGTCCCCATCAAACACACCCAGGACAGGTACAGCACAGGTTTAGATACAGAGTAAAGCTCCCTCTACAGTGTCCCCATCAAACCCTCCCAGGACAGGTACAGCACGGGGTTAGATACAGAGTAAAGCTCCCTCTACACTGTCCCCATCAAACACTCCCAGGACAGGTACAGCACGGGGTTAGATACAGAGTAAAGCACCATCTACACTGTCCCCACAAAACACTCCCAGGACAGGTACAGCACGGGGTTAGAATCAGAGTAAAGCTCCCGCTACACTGTCCCCATCAAACACTCCCAGGACAGGTACAGCACGGGGTTAGATACAGAGTAAAGCTCCCTCTACACTGTCCCCATCAAACACTCCCAGGACAGATACAGCACAGGGTTAGATGCAGAGTAAAGCTCCCACTACACTGTCCCCATCAAACACTTCCAGGACAGGTACAGCACGGGGTTAGATACAGAGTAAAGCTCCCTCTACACTTTCCCCATCAAACACTCCCAGGACAGGTACAGCACAGGGTTAGAAACAGAGTAAATCTCCCTCTACACTGTCCCCATCAAACACTACCAGGTCAGGTTCAGCATGGGGTTACAAACGGAATAAATGTTCCTCTCCAATTTCCACAACAGAAACTGCCAGGATATTTACAGCAAGTAGAGGGAATGAGGCAATGTTTCCAAAGGAAGGGTTTTATTTTGAAAAAAGATAGCAAATTATCAACATAACAGAATTGACCCCAAATGATGATTGCTCCAATATCCAAATCACAAACGATGCAGAATTCATTCCCATCCCACTTTTCTGGATAATCGTAAATAGATAAACAGAGAAATAATTGGCAATAACAGACCACAAGGAATAGGAGCAGGACTGGGCCATTCAACCCTTCGAGCTCGCTCCACCAGTCAATATGATCATGGAGATTCTTCCATTTCAACACCGTGTTCCTGCCCTATCCCCGTGCCTCTTGCTGATCCATCAATCTCAGTCTAACACCGGCTCAATGACAGAGTCTTCACACCCCTCCGGGATAGAGAATTCCCAGGATTCACCACCATCTGAGTGACAAAATTCCTCCTCATCTCAGTCCGTTGGTTAATACACAGAATAAATGGTATCTGGGAATGAATTACAGACTGCAATCTAATGGAGGGATTCGTGATAGATTATATACAGAATAACAGATACCCAGGAGTGAGTTACAGACTGGAATCGAATCGAGGGGTTCAGGATAGTTTATATATAGAATAACAGATACCCGGGAGTGAGTTACAGACTGGAATCTAATCAAGGGGTTCAGGATGGTTTATATATAGAATAACAGATACCCGGGAGTGAGTTACAGACTGGAATCTAATCGAGGGGTTCAGGATAGTTTAGAAATAGAATAACAGATACCCGGGAGTGAGTTACAGACTGGAATCTATTTATACAGAAATGTGTCCTGTGCTATCCGTCCCTACAGCACGGGGTTAGATACAGAGTAAAGCTCCCTCTACACTGTCCCCATCAAACACTCCCAGACCAGGTACAACACGGGGTTAGATACAGAGTAAGGTTTCCTCTACACTGTCTCCATGATCACTCCCAAGACATGGCAGAGGCAGTACAACGTGGAAATCACCATCCCTGTGTGTAGTCTGAACAGCGCTGTTGGAATGTGATACAGAGAATCATAGAATATACATTGCAGGAGTAGGCCATTTGGCCCATCGAGTCTGCACTGGCCCTCGGAGAGAGCACCCTACACAAGCCCACGCCTCCACCCTCTCCAAATAACCCCAGTAACACCACCTACCCTTTGGGCCACTAAGGGGCAATTTAGTACGGCCAACATCTCCTCTCATCCTTCTCAGCTCTAGTGAATACCGGCACAATCACAGAATCCCTACAATGCAGAAGGAGGCCATTCTGCCCATCGAATCTACACCAACCCTCTGACACAGCACTCTATGTAAGCTCAGTCACCCGCCCTATCCCAACAACTCCTTAACCTAATCTAAACAATCGTTCTTGGACACTAAGGGGTAATTTAGCAGGACCATTCCACCTAGCCTGCACATCTTTGGACTGTGGAAGGAAACCGGAGCACCCGGAGGAAACCCACGCACACGAGGGAAGAAACTGCCAACTCCACATAATCAGTCACACAAGGCCGGAATTTAACCCGGGTCACTGGCACTGTGAGGCAGCAGTGCTAACCACTGTGCCACAGTCAAACCAATCTCTCCTTGTAGGACAGTCCGGGAAACTCCCTATCAGCCAATTGACCCTCCACTGCACTCCCTCTCTGGCAACTATATCCTTTCTTAGTTAGGGAGACCGAAACTGTACGCAATACTCCTGGTGTGGTCTCACCAAGGCCTTGTGTACCTGCAGAAAGACATCTCCACTTCTGAACTCAAATACCTCTTTCAATGAAGGCCAACATATCATTGGCCTTCTTAACTGCTTGCTGCACCCCCCTCTCCACTTTCAGTGACTGGTGTACAAGGACAGCCAGCTCCCTTTCTACATCCACATTCACCAACAAATCACTGTTTAAATCAGACACTTTCCATCAGGATTTTGTTATACCAACGTGTACAAATGTCAGAAATGACTGTGCTGTGCTCACCTAGAATGGCCACCATTAAGTAATTTAAAATGGCTGACTGCTGATCGTGGATTTTGTTTTGACAATATTCCCAGACAGACAGAGAGAGAAGCAGAAACAGACAGATGGAGAAACTAATAGAAGACATTTATTGGAGATTTTGAAACTCCATTAAACATGACCAGTAAAGGTACATCATGGGGTTAGATACAGATTCCTCTGCACTGTCCTTGGCAAACACTCCCAGGACAGGTACATCACGGGGTTACATACGGAGTAAAGCTCCCTCTGCACTGTCCCCATCAAACACTCCCAGGACAGGTACAAAACGGTGTTACATATCGAGCAGGGCTCTCTCTACATTGTTCCCATCAAACACTCCCAGGACAAGTACAGCACGGGGTTAGATAGAGAGTAAAGCTCCTGCTACACTGTCCCCATCAAACACACCCTGGACAGGTACAGTACGGGGTTAGATATAGAGTAAAGCTCCCTCCACACTGTCCCCATCAAACACTCCCAGGACAGGTCCAGCACGGGGTTAGATACAGAGTAAAGCTCTCTCTACACTGTCCCCATCAAACACTCCCAGGACAGGTACAGCACGGGGTTAGAGACAGAGTAAAGCTCTCTCTACACTGTCCCCGTCAAACACTCCCAGGACAGGTACACCACGGGGTTAGATATCGAGCAGGGCTCTCTCTACACGAGACTGTTTCCATTTTCTCACATCATATTTGCTTCTTTTCCAATTCCCTTTAATTCTGTGCCATCTCGTTCTTGATCTTCTTAATAGTGGGAACCGTTCCTCCCTGTCTACTCTGTCCGGCACCCCCAAGAATTTGAACACCTCTATCTAATCTCCTCTTGGCCATTTCTCTGCGTGGAGAACAGACCCAACCTCTCCAATCTAACCTCATCACTGAAGTGTCTCATTCCTGAACCATTCTTGTGAACCTCCTCTGCACTCGCTCCAGTGTGTTCCCACTCTTCCTATCATGTGGCACCCAGAACTGTCCACAATATTCCAGCTGAGGTCTAACTAGTGTCTTTTATAACTTCAGCCTTACCTCCTCGCTCTTGTACCAATGCGGAAAATACTGAGCAGGTCAGGCAGCATCTGTGGAGAGAGAAATAGAATCTTGGACCAGGGCGACTGGCAGAAAGACAGATAGAGAAAAGTCCACACACACAGTAACACACTTACCCTCACACAGAGACCCTGCTCTAAACAGATAGAAAATGTGGCAGATCACTTCTCCATCAGTAAATGGAAGGAGATTAATTGGATTTCTCTTCAAAAATACCAGCTCACATTTAAAAAGAATTGGTGGGTGGGAGGGTTGGTGCTTCCCAATCTTTTGTATTGTTATTGGGCGGTGAATTTGGAGAAGATTGGGCAATGGTGGGGAGAGGAAGAAGCGGAATGGGTACAGGTGGTGGAAGCATCGTGTAAAGGGGCTAGTTTGCAGACTTCAGCTGCGGCTCCACTCCCATTTCCCCCGGGGAGGTTTACACAAAGCCCGATGCTGGCATCTTCCTTCAACATCTGGAGCAAGCGGAGACGCCATTTTGGTTTGGTAAACTTGACGGTGCGAGCCCCTATTTATGGAAACCCCCGATTCACCCCGGCGGCAAGACTGGATACAATATTTAAACAGTGGCATAAAGCTGGGCTGAGACAGGTTACAGACTTGTTGTTGGAAAGTAGATTTGAAGAATTGAGGGAGAAACATAAAATGCAGAGGGAGGTGAAGTTTAATTATCTTCAATGATGAAACTTGGTGAAAAAGGAGTTGTCCTCGTTCGTTTGCCTACCAGAGAACAAGGTGCTGGATAAATTGCTCCTCCCAGCTAAGTTGGTGATGGGAGAATTACTAACATTTACAGGTGGCTGATGGACAGAAAGAAAGCAGCGATTGAAGAGATGAAACAAAAGTGGAAGGAAGAGTTGGATGTGGCGTTGGAATGGGGACGATGGAGTGAGATTATACCAGGGTCAATGCGACATCTTCATGTGCTCGGATGGGCTTGATACAATTCAAGGATGTACACAGGGGCCATATGACACAGGACCGAATGAGCAGATTCTTCACAGAGGAAAAAGATAAATGTGAGAGTGTAAAGGAGGACCAGTTAACCATGTCCACATCTTCTGGTCATGTCCACAATTCGTGGGCTTCTGGCTCTCGCTATTTAAAACACAAACAAAAGTTGTGGAGGTGGAAATATTACTGGGACCACATGTGCCAATTTCTGGGGTGTCGGAAGTACCGGGACTAATAGATGGGGACGGGGCCGATGTGGTGGCCTTTGCCACATTGATCGCCCGGAGGCTAATTTTATTGGAAGGGAAGTCAGAAGATCCGCCAAAAATATCAACATGGTTGAGGGATATTGCGGAATTCCTTAAACTTGAGAAACTAAAGTTAACCCTTTGTGCCTCAGATGGGGGTTTCTGGACGAGATGGAAGCTGTTCTTGTCTCTATTTACAGATCTGTTTGTTGCCAGTGGGTAAGGGAAGGGAAGAGGGGAAAGGTTTAATGGAAATAAAGGAATAAATGTCAAATGAGGAGAATAGTATTTTGTTTGTGTTGTGACTGACTGATTGTTTGTATGTTGTTATGTCTGTCCTCATCGGAATGAAAATATTTTCAAAAAACACAGCAACAGTGACCACACTTATTAAAAAGTAGCTCACGGACTGCAAAATGTTTGAAGGTCATGAGTTAAAAGTCTTAAACTTAAACGTGGGAATGAGGGAGTTAATTCATCCTTTCCACAGGGGACGTGGGGGAATTTTCCACCATGATCACATTTCTGATTGTGGAATCTTACTGTGCAATCAATATGCCTGCTGTCAGTTTGTACATGTTCAAGTAGAAAGAGAGCAAGAAATCCATCTTCAGAGACTCTGAACTTAATTTTGAAAGTGCCACCATTTTTGGGCTCTTCCTGTGCACAAGCTGCCTGCAGAATTCCCCAAATTAAAAACAAGGTGAGAGAGGAGAGTGAGGGGCGAGTGAACAGAAAGCAGTTGGGGTTATCAAACTGACCGTTTTCATTGAATCCAAATTGTTTCATTATAAATTCTAATCTCATGAACTGACATCAGTGGATTTCAGTGAAATATCCCATTGAACCTCCTTGTCTAATAAAATGATGTTGTTGCCGATGACCCTGTTTTCATTGAGGAATAAGCTTAACATCTCAGTGTGAAAAAATCAAATTGAATCCAAATTTATAGAGCAGCTCATTGAAGAAATCTGTCTGTGAACAACATGTAAAATATGAAGTGAAACTTTGCAATGAGCTTTGTTTTTGTGGCCAGGAATCTTCTCTTAAAGACCCATCAAACACTCCCAGGACAGGTACAGCACGGGGTTAGATAAAGAGTAATGCTCCCTATACACAGTCACCATCAAACACTTCTAGGATGCGTACAGCACGGGGTCAGATACAGAGTAAAGCTCCCTCTACACTGTCCCCATCAAACACTACAGGACAGGTACAGCACGAGGTTAGATAATGAATGAAGCTCCCTCTACACTGTCCCCATTAAACATTCCCAGGACAGGTACAGCATAGGGTTAGATAAAGAGTAAAGCTCCCTCTGGACTGTCCCCATCAAACACTCCTAGGATGGGTACAGCACGGGGTGATACAGAGTAAAGCTCCCTCTGGACTGTCCCCATCAAACACTCCCAAGACAGGTAAAGCACAGGGTGAGATACAGAGTAAAGCTCCCTCTACACTATCCACATCAAAAACTCCCAGGACAGGTACAGAACGGGGTTAGATACAGAGTAAAGCTCCCTCGACACTGTCCCCATCAAACACTCCCAGGACAGCACGGGGTTAGATATAGAGAAAAGCTCCCTCTACACTGTCCCCATCAAACACTCCCAGGACAGGTACAGCATGGGGTTAGATACAGAGTAAAGCTCCCTCTCCACTGTCCCCATCAAACACTCCCAGGACAGGTACAGCACGGGGGTAGATACAGAGTAATGCTCCCTCTACACTGTCCCCATCAAACACTCCCAGGACAGGTACAGCACGGGGGTAGATACAGAGTAATGCTCCCTCTACACTGTCCCCATCAAACACTCCCAGGACAGGTACAGCACGGGGTTAGATACAGAAAAAAGCTCCCTCTACACTGACCCATCAAACACTCCCAGGGCAGGTACAGCTCGGGGTTAGATACAGAGTAAAGCTCCCTCTACACTGTCCCCATCAAACACTCCTAGGACAGGTACAGCACGGGGTTAGATACAGAGTAAAGCTCCCTCTACACTGTCCCCATCAAACACTCCCAGGACAGGTACAGCACGGGGTTAGATACAGAGTAAGGCTCCCTCTACACTGTCCCCATCAAACACTCCCAGGACAGGTACAGCACGGGGTTAGATACAGCGTAAAGCTCCCTCTACACTGTCCCCAACAAACACGCCCAGGCCAGGTACAGCACGGGGGTAGAATCAGAGTAAATCTCCCTCGACACTGTCACCATCAAACACTCCCAGGCCAGGTACAGCACGGGGTTAGATGCAGAGTAAAGGTCCCTCTACACTGACCCCATCAAACACTCCCAGGACAGGTACAGCATGGGGTTAGATACAGAGTAATGCTCCCGCTACACTATCCCCATCAAACACTCCCAGGATAGGTACAGCACGGGCTTAGATACAGAGTAAAGCTCCCTCCACGTCGTCCCCATCAAACAGTCCCAGGACAGGTACAACACGGGGTTTGATACAGAGTGAAGCTCCCTCTACACTGTCCCCATTAAACATTAACAGGACAGGTACAGCATAAGATTAGATAAAGAGTAAAGCTCCCTCTGCACTGTCCCCATCAAACACTCCTAGGACAGGTACAGCACGGGGTGAGATACAGAGTAAAGCTCCCTCTAGACTGTCCCCATCAAACACTCCCATGACAGGTACAGCACAGGGTGTGATACAGAGTAAAGCTCTGGGGCAGCACGGTAGCATTGTGGATAGCACAATTGCTTCACAGCTCCAGGGTCCGAGGTTCGATTCCGTCTTGGGCCACTGTCTCTGTGGAGTCTGCACATCCTCCCCGTGTGTGCGTGGGTTTCCTCCGGGTGCTCCGGTTTCATCCCACAGTCCAAAGATGTGCAAGTTAGGTGGATTGGCCAAGCTAAATTGCCCTTAGTGTCCAAATTGTCCAGATGTAGCTCCCTCTACATCTGTCCTCACCAAATACTCCCAGGAGAGGTACATAGGAACAGGAATGGGCCATTCAGCTGATCGAGCCTGCCTTAGCGACTAGACCACCTGAATCAATAACCTATTGTAATAATCCGATACAAAGCCCTGGATGAATTTATTTCCTAGCAGCATCAGTAGCTGTAAATCCTGCTCTACACTGTGTCAGAAATATTACTGCATTTGAGAATGTCATTGTGAATATTACCTTGTAATATATAACCGTTCTCATCCATATCTCTATTGAGAACACATTAGCTCCTTTCCCAGTGATCACTGCAGTTGACCCCGTCACTGTTTATACGATAAGCTCTTGTCCCAGTTAATACTACATTACACCATACTGCTGTTGACACTACAATTAACCCTTTTGGAGTGCTGACTACCATGTACCCAGGGTAAGAGCATGTGGACTACCATGTATAATAATCTTTATTGTCACAAGTAGGCTTACATTAACACTGCAATGAAGTTACTGTGAAAATCCCCTAGTCGCCACATTCCGGCGCCTGTTCGGGTACACAGAGGGAGAATTCAGAATGTCCAAATTACCCAACAGCACGTCTTTCAGACTTGTGGGAGGATACCAGAGCTCCCGGAGGAAACCCACGCAGACACAGAGAGAACGTGCTGGGAATCGAACCCGGGACCCTGGAGCTGTGAAGCCACAGTGCTACCCTCTGTGCTACAGTGCCTCGTAAAAAGTCACACACACAACCTCCCACCCCACCCCAGACACACAAACACGTGTACAGACAAACACAAACTCTCACACAGACACAAACTCAGACAGGCTGCGTCAATACAGCTTTCAAATGGAGCGAGATCCATTCTCCACCTTTAACTTGGAGAGGTGTATCTGGCCTGTGTGTGACCCCAGTCACACACTGACTCTGAACATCCTCACAACAGCTTGCGGACAGACTTTTCTAAAGTACTTTTCATAACCTTTGGGTATCACAAACTGCTTCACAGGCAATGGAACCCTTTTGAAATCTAGTCAGTGGTAATTTAGGAAATGGACCAGCGAATTTCAGAGAGAGACACAGAAACAGGATGAGATTGTGCTGTACATGTTTCACAGCTGACACGGAGACACACGAGATGTACAATATCAATTATTATTCTGAAGCATGTGATTAAATCACCCTTAAACTAAATTCCAGTGTTTCAGAGTAAAGCTTTATCTGCACTGTCCATCAAACACTCACAACCCAAATACTGTCTGGGCTTAAATACAAAGTCAAAATCCCTCTGTTCTGTCCAAAGAATTTTTCATTGCAGATAGTTATTTTAATTTTATGGAAAAGCAGAACTCAAATTGCACCGAATCCCAGGGTGGACTCTTGTTTATTTCAGCCCTTCACATTTAAACATGAAGTTTAAGCTCCGATTACAGGTGTCTGCTTGTCTCTGTTTGTATATTCTCTGTTATTGTTGTTTTGTCACTTGTCTGAAGTATTTGAATAATCGGCCTTGGTTAATCAATCCTTTCTCTCAGCACATGGAAGTTGTGAATCTTCAAGGCTGTCAGCCTGATATAGATAACAAAAAACTACATCCTTTGATCAATCCATTCCCCAACCCTAAATCGATCTCACACATTTCCATAATGCAGGAATATCTCCATCAAAACTTCTAATCAGTTCCCAATACTCTTGTTAACACGTGCCTGTATAACCTAAATTCCACTGACAGATTCCGAAAGCTGCACAGAAAAATGACTGGTTATTTTAAACTCTGAAACAAAACTGGTTGAACTTGTGCTTCAATCCTATTATACAGAAATGTTGTCCTGTGGGCTGACAGTTTCTCAGTAAGACTGAAACATTGAGGTACGCCTCGCACTGCACTTGACAACATTTGTGGCACTTCCAAAATCTACCATCCATTGCTGTCTGTATTGTGTGAATCTAGCTGTGAAATATCTGTACAGTTTAAACTTCCACTGTTTCAGTCTTCTCATCGTTTATAAAGATCACGGTTCTATCCTATTTAAGTCTAAAGCACATCATCGAAACATTTCCCAACACTGAAACACGTCCACCAGTTCAGTCTACCGCCAAAACGATAATATCTCCCTGCAATTTGATGTTTCCAGCTATGTTGCTTACAACGCTGTCTAATGTTTGGTGTCATTGGCAAACTGGGATGTGTAGCATTCTATCAAATGGTCTTAAATGGCTAATATATATGTATGTGTGTGCGCCAATGTGTGTGTACACGCATGTGTCTATGCACGCATGTGTGTGTGTGTGTGTATGTATCTGTTGCCATGTATGTATCAGTCAGTGTGTGCACGCGCATGTGTGTGTGTGTATCTGTGAACTTGTGTGTGTATACGCATTTAAGTCTCAAAGGAAAATATGAGCATGTGTAGGCGATTTGGCCCATCGAGTCTGCGCCACCATTCAAACAGATCCTGGCACGCACAGACGCACGCACACTCACACACACATTCCTATTGTATTATACACAGTCGATTTGTGTCTGGAACATGCTCAATGATTGAGCTTCCACAACCCTCTGGATCGGAGAATTCCAAGATTCTTCATCCTTTCAATGAAGAAATTCCTCCTCATCTCAGTCTGCAATGGTCTACCCCTGATTCTGAGCATTCATGTCAAGAGGGCGAGAATACAAGACCAGGGATGTACTTCTGAGGCTGTATAAGGCTCTGGTCAGACCCCATTTGGAGTATTGTGAGCAGTTTTAGGCCCAGTATCTAAGGAAGGATGTGCTGGCCTTGGAAAGGGTCCAGTGGAGGTTCACAAGAATGTTCCCTGGAATGAAGAACTTGTCGTATGAGGAATGGTTGAGGACACTGGGTCTGTACTCGTTGGAGTTTAGAAGGATGAGGGGGGGTCTTATTGAAACTTACAGGATACTGCGAGGCCTGGATAGAGTGGACGTGGAGAGGATGTTTCCACTTGTAGGAAAAACTAGAAGCAGAGGACACCATCTCAGAGTAAAGGGACGATCCTTTAAAACAGAGATGAGGAGGAATTTCTTCAGCCAGAGGGCGGTGAATATGTGGAGCTCTTTGCCGCAGAAGGCTGTGGAGGCCAAATCACTGAGTATCTCGAAGACAGAGATAGATCGGTTCTTGATCAATAAGGGGATCAGGGGTTATGGAGAGAAGGCAGGAGAATGGGAATTAGAAAAATATCAGCCATGATTGAATGGCGGAGCAGACTCGATGGGCCGAGTGGCCTAATTCTGCTTCAATGTCTTATGGTCTTATGGTTTGAGACTGTGCCCCCTCCCCCTGGGTCTAATCTCACCAGTCAGAGAGAACATCTGACCTACATCTATCTTGTGATGCCCCGTATGAATTGTGTATGTTTCGAGATCACCTCTCATTTTTCGGGAACACAGGTACATTTTCCTCAATCTCTCCTCATCAGACAACTTCACCATCCCAGGGATTCGTCTGGTGAATCTCCATTACACTCCTTCTACAGCAAGTATATCCTTCCTTAGATATGGAGAACAAAACTCCACACAATGGTCCAGGTGTGTTGAGACCAAGGCTCTGTACAATTGCAGCAAGTCATCTTAACCCCAATACTAATAACCCTGAGCGATGAAAGTTAACGTACCATTGGCCTTCCTGATTGCTTAATGTACCCGCACGCTAGCGTTTAGTGACCCATGAATAAGGAGTTAGATACAGAGTAAAGCTCCCTCTCCACTGTCCCCATCAAACACTCCCAGAACAGGTACAACACGGGGTTAGATACAGAGTAAGGTTTCCTCTACACTGTCTCCATGATCACTCCCAAGACATGGCAGAGGCAGTACAACGTGGAAATCACCATCCGTGTGTAGTCTGAACAGCGCTGTTGGAATGTGATACAGAGAATCATAGAATATACATTGCAGGAGTAGGCCATTTGGCCCATCGAGTCTGCACTGGCCCTCGGAGAGAGCACCCTACCCAAGCCCACGCCTCCACCAAATCCAAATAACCCCAGTAACACCACCTAACCTTTGGGCCACTCAGGGGCAATTTTGCACGGCCAACATCTCCTCTCATCCTTCTCGGCTCTAGTGAATACCGGCACAATCACAGAATCCCTACAATGCAGAAGGAGGCCATTCTGCCCATCGAATCTACACCAACCCTCTGACACAGCACTCTATGTAAGCTCAGTCACCCGCCCTATCCCAACAACTTCTTAACCTAATCTAAACAATCTTTCTTGGACACTAAGGGGTAATTTAGCAGGACCATTCCACCTAGCCTGCCCATCTTTGGACTGTGGAAGGAAACCGGAGCACCTGGAGGAAACCCACGCACACACGGGGAGAAACTGCCAACTCCACAGAATCAGTCACACAAGGCCGGAATTTAACCCGGGTCACTGGCACTGTGAGGCAGCAGTGCTAACCACTGTGCCACAGTCAAACCAATCTCTCCTTGAAGGACAGCCCGGTAACCTCCCTATCAGCCGAATGACCCTCCGCTGCACTCCCTCTCTGGCAACTATATCCTTTCTTAGTTAGGGAGACCGAAACTGTACGCAATACTCCTGGTGTGGTCACACCAAGGCCTTGTGTAACTGCAGAAAGACATCTCCACTTCTGAACTCAAATCCCTCTTTCAATGAAGGCCAACATATCATTGGCCTTCTTAACTGCTTGCTGCACCCCCCTCTCCACTTTCAGTGACTGGTGTACAAGGACAGCCAGCTCCCTTTCTACATCCACATTCACCAACAAATCATTGTTTAAATCAGACACTTTCCATCAGGATTTTGTTATACCAACGTGTACAAATGTCAGAAATGACTGTGCTGTGCTCACCTAAAATGGCCACCATTAAGTAACTTAAAATGGCTGACTGCTGATCGTGGATTTTCTGTTGACAATATTCCCACACAGACAGAGAGAGAAGCAGAAACAGACAGATGGAGAAACTAATAGATGACATTTATTTGAGATTTTGAAACCCTGTCAAACACTACCAGCAAAGGTACATCATGGGGTTAGATACAGATTCCTCTACACTGTCCCTGGCAAACACTCCCAGGACAGGGAGATCACAGGGTTAGATACAGAGTAAAGCTCCCTCTATATTGTCCCCAATCAAACAATCCCAGGACAGGTACAGTACGGGGTTAGATATAGAGAAAAGCTCCCACTGCACTGTCCCCATCAAACACTCCCAGGACAGGTACAGCACGGGGTTAGATACAGAGTAAAGCTCCCTCTACACTGTCCCCATCAAACATTAGACACACAGATTGCGAGGGACACACAGATTGCGAGGGACGCAAAAGGAAAATTGAAATCGCTTTTTGTCACAAGTAGGCTTCAAATGAAGTTACTGTGAAAAGCCCCTAGTCGCCACATTACTGCGCCTGTTCGCTGAGGCTGCTGAGGGACACGGAGAGCGCGAGGGACACGGAGAGCGCGAGGGACACGGAGAGCGCGAGGGACACGGAGAGCGCGAGGGACACGGAGAGCGCGAGGGACACGGAGAGCGCGAGGGACACGGAGAGCGCGAGGGACACGGAGAGCGCGAGGGACACGGAGAGCGCGAGGGACACGGAGAGCGCGAGGGACACGGAGAGCGCGAGGGACACGGAGAGCGCGAGGGACACGGAGAGCGCGAGGGACACGGAGAGCGCGAGGGACACGGAGAGCGCGAGGGACACGGAGAGCGCGAGGGACACGGAGAGCGCGAGGGACACGGAGAGCGCGAGGGACACGGAGAGCGCGAGGGACACGGAGAGCGCGAGGGACACGGAGAGCGCGAGGGACACGGAGAGCGCGAGGGACACGGAGAGCGCGAGGGACACGGAGAGCGCGAGGGACACGGAGAGCGCGAGGGACACGGAGAGCGCGAGGGACACGGAGAGCGCGAGGGACACGGAGAGCGCGAGGGACACGGAGAGCGCGAGGGACACGGAGAGCGCGAGGGACACGGAGAGCGCGAGGGACACGGAGAGCGCGAGGGACACGGAGAGCGCGAGGGACACGGAGAGCGCGAGGGACACGGAGAGCGCGAGGGACACGGAGAGCGCGAGGGACACGGAGAGCGCGAGGGACACGGAGAGCGCGAGGGACACGGAGAGCGCGAGGGACACGGAGAGCGCGAGGGACACGGAGAGCGCGAGGGACACGGAGAGCGCGAGGGACACAGAGAGCGCGAGGGACACAGAGAGCGCGAGGGACACAGAGAGCGCGAGGGACACAGAGAGCGCGAGGGACACAGAGAGCGCGAGGGACACAGAGAGCGCGAGGGACACAGAGAGCGCGAGGGACACAGAGAGCGCGAGGGACACAGAGAGCGCGAGGGACACAGAGAGCGCGAGGGACACAGAGAGCGCGAGGGACACAGAGAGCGCGAGGGACACAGAGAGCGCGAGGGACACAGAGCGCGAGGGACACAGAGCGCGAGGGACACAGAGCGCGAGGGACACAGAGCGCGAGGGACACAGAGCGCGAGGGACACAGAGAGCGCGAGGGACACAGAGAGAGCGAGGGACACAGAGAGAGCGAGGGACACAGAGAGAGCGAGGGACACAGAGAGAGCGAGGGACACAGAGAGAGCGAGGGACACAGAGAGAGCGAGGGACACAGAGAGAGCGAGGGACACAGAGAGAGCGAGGGACACAGAGAGAGCGAGGGACACAGAGAGAGCGAGGGACACAGAGAGAGCGAGGGACACAGAGAGCGAGGGACACAGAGAGCGAGGGACACAGAGAGAGCGAGGGACACAGAGAGAGCGAGGGACACAGAGAGAGCGAGGGACACAGAGAGAGCGAGGGACACAGAGAGAGCGAGGGACACAGAGAGAGCGAGGGACACAGAGAGAGCGAGGGACACAGAGAGAGCGAGGGACACAGAGAGAGCGAGGGACACAGAGAGAGCGAGGGACACAGAGAGAGCGAGGGACACAGAGAGAGCGAGGGACAGAGAGAGAGTTTGAGGGACACAGCGAGAGAGAGAGAGAGGGGGACACAGCGAGAGAGAGAGAGGGGGACACAGTGAGAGAGAAGGGGACACAGCGAGAGAGAGAGGGACATAGCGAGAGAGAGAGGGACACAGCGAGAGAGAGTGGGACACAGCGAGAGAGAGTGGGACACAGCGAGAGAGAGTGGGACACAGCGAGAGAGAGTGGGACACAGCGAGAGAGAGTGGGACACAGCGAGAGAGATGGACACAGCGAGAGAGATGGACACAGCGAGAGAGATGGACACAGCGAGAGAGATGGACACAGCGAGAGAGATGGACACAGCGAGAGAGATGGACACAGCGAGAGAGATGGACACAGCGAGAGAGATGGACACAGCGAGAGAGATGGACACAGCGAGAGAGATGGACACAGCGAGAGAGATGGACACAGCGAGAGAGATGGACACAGCGAGAGTGTGAGGCACACACCGAGAGTGATGGGACAGAGAGAGCGAGGGGGACAGAGAGGGACACAGCGAGAGAGAGGGGGACACAGCGAGAGAGAGGGGGACACAGCGAGAGAGAGGGGGACACAGCGAGAGAGGGACACAGCGAGAGAGACAGAGAGAGGGGGACACATAGAATGAGCGGGACACAGAGAGAGTGACACAGATAGAAAGAGGTACGCAGTGAAAGTGAGGGATAGAGTGAGATAGAAGGACACAGACAGCGAGAGAGAGGGACACAGAGAGAGAGAGGGATACAGAGAGGGACAGAGAGAGGTGGGCACACAGACAGAGTGAGGGACACACACAGAAAGAGGGACACAGCGGGTCACTATCTGAGGTTTTGGGGACGTGAGTGGGTCAGGATGTGGGGGTTAGGAGACATGAGGGTGTGAGGGTGCCAGGACGTGAGGCAGTCAGGACATTGGGGTTATCAAACTGACCATTTTCATTGAATCAAAATTGTTTCATTATAAATTCTAATCTCAGAAATTGACATCAGAGGATTTCAGTGAAAAATCCCATTGAACCCCCTTGTCTAATAAAATGATGTTGTTGCCGATGACCCTGTATTGATTCAGGAATAAACTTTACATCTCACAGTGAGAAAAAATCAAATTGAATCCATATTTATAGAGCAGCTCATTGGAGAAATCTGTCTGTGAACAACATGTAAAATATCAAGTGAAACTTTGCAATGAGCTTTGTTTTTGTGGCCAGGAATCTTCTCTCAAAATGGAGGCAGAAATGAAGTTGTGTTTAACTCACATTCTGTGATTTCTTGCTGGTTTTTACTCATTCTATGGAAAGCCTTCCTCGGGTGACAGACGAATGGTCATTCCAAATACGTCAGAAATTCAGAGGGAAATAATGACAGGACATTGCTGAATCTGTTGTTGACTACTGAATTAACATAACCATAGACAGGACAAGTGTCTTCCTTAGCAGACACAGGAAACACACCGAGGGGGACATTCCTGACAGAATGTCGGGGGTGGGGTCTGCACACAGGTCACTGAGGAGATCTCAGTCCAAACTGTTTCCAATCATTTCCCAATACTATTTTAAATTAGGATTCAATCCTATTGGAGGGGAGTGAGTGAGTGAGTGAGAGATATGTCAGATGCAGTACAACGTGGATAAATGTGAGGTTATCCACTTGGGTAGAAAAAATAAGAACGTCCCTGTCTAATAATTACATTTAATCCAATTTTTTCCGGCCTGCTCAGTGAACAACACTGGTGTGGGAAAGGCCAAGGGTTAGCTGAAGTCACATTCTGTGTGTGTGGGGCTGAGCAGCAAGGAGATCAGTATCTCTTGTACGGCATTTACATGTCAATAGAGAGCTGTCCTCTGAGACAGACATTCCACACATGGCAGAGACTAGGGGTGGAGTCTGCTCACAGCTCACTGAGGATATATCTGTGTCTGAGGGACTTCAGTTCACAATCTAAAAACTCCCTACACTGAAAACATTACCCCTCTGCTTGTGTGTGTGTGTGTCGCTGGGTGTGTCAATCTGCCTGTTTTGAGCTGTGCATTTTGGGTGTTGACATGTTGCTGATTGACTCGAGATTGGAAATGTTGGACTCCTGTTGTGCTGTTTTGTATATTTTATTAAAATGTCCCTGTTATTGCCTTTATAATCAATTTTATTTCCTTTTTTTCTCCAGAGGCATTTTTATTTGGAAAACTGGAAGGAGGTCGGGAATCCAGTGAGGAGGACGAGGGAGTGTGAATTTTTCCCGAGGGAGCGCTGGCTGAGGCCTGTTCCGCAGGCCTCACCCGGGTTATTACCCTGACT
Source organism: Scyliorhinus torazame (assembly GCF_047496885.1). NCBI lineage: Eukaryota > Metazoa > Chordata > Chondrichthyes > Carcharhiniformes > Scyliorhinidae > Scyliorhinus > Scyliorhinus torazame. The sequence continues at coordinate 9,598,044 of NC_092711.1, forward strand.
GAGGTTTAATTTTAATATTGGAGGGATCGAAGAGAGTGAGGGAGGGAGGGAGACAGAAATATGTATAAGAGGGACAGAGAGACAGCGAGAAACACAAGAGAAGGGGATTGTCACAGTAACTTCATTGCAGTATTAATGTCAGCCTAATTGTGACAATAAAAAGATTTTGAGTATTAATTGTCTCTCAATCTTTTTTAACCTCTGGTTGAAAGCTGCGACTTATTTGTATTCGGATGTTGCTGAGGGGTTGTAAAACTGAAAAGGGGACCCTGGGCTCTCGCTGTATTAAATAGCTTCATTCTTTTCCTGTGGTTTAGTTAATTTTCTCTCTCTTTTTCCCAGGAATTTGAATTTTGAAAGACTGCAATGTGAGCAGGAATCTTTGGGCAAGGGTATTTCTCCAGAGCATGGATGGATGGACTGAGGCCTACTCCACAGGCCGCACTCACGTGAGTTGTCTCTTTATTGCAGCCCCGGCCTTGCACTTAGACACAAACACATTAAACCTTTGGTGGGAGGCAAAGAGTAAAATACAAATCCTGAATATGAAGCTGTCTAATTTTGTTCCAAAATAACAGGGGTTATATTAATTCTGAGCGTCCCAGGGGTGGGGGTGGGGCGTGCGGTACGGGGGGGGGGGGGGGGGGGCGGGAGGCATTTCACTGTTTCAGCCACTCTCTGCAATCTGGTAGAGAGAGAGAGAGAAATCTCAGATCAGAAACTCTGAACTCAATTTTGAAAGTGGTCATCATTTGTTGGGCTCTCCCTGTGCACAGGTTGCCGGCAGAATTCACAAAATTAACGATAGTGGGGTCACTTTTAAAATGGACCCATTGACTGTAAAGTAATCTCGATTGCCCGGAATTAAAGTCGCTTGACTTGAAGCGGGTATAATTCTGGAATGAAGCCTGTATTTTAGGCCAGAACACAAGTATGAGGGTGAAATTACATTCGCAGGAGGTCATTTGAATTCAGTTTGCTATGGGTGTGAATGTTGGATTCCTGTGTGTGACCCTGTCTCTCTCTCTCTTTCTCCTTCCCAACTATTAGAATGATAGAGAGAGAGAGTGTGGGGCTGGAGGGTAATGGAGATTAGAGAGAGGGGGAGGAGAAAGACAGATGGTGGAGGGAGAGGGAGGTCGTGAAAAAGAGAGGCTTTCTCTCCCTTTCTGTCTTCTTTCCATTCTTGCCCCTCTCTCTCTCTCTCTCTGTCTCCCCAGCTTTCTGCCACTATCTGTCCATTTCTCTCCAGCTTTTTAGTGTCTCTTTAAACCTTTAATCTAAGAACCATCCCACAAACTGCAATGAGGAGTCTCATCACATCTTTCTGGGGATACCCTGATTTGGGAATAGAGAGACTGAATGAGATAGCGAGAGAGAGAGAAAGAGAAACACAAGGGAAGCGGGAACTGTCTCTCAATCTTTTTTATTCTGTGGTTTATAACAGATTATTGTAGGTGGATGTTGCTGAGAGTTTGGGTGTAACTGAGAGGGGGGATCTTGGCCTCTTGTTGTGCGACAAGTTTAAACATTTTCCTGCGTTTTAGTTAATTTTCTCCCTCTTTTCCCCAGGAATTTGAAATTTGAAGACTGCAATGCGACCAGGAATCTTTGGACAAAGGCTGTTCTCCAGAGGACAAGTGGATGGACTGAGGCCGATTCCACAGGCCGCACTCACGTGAGTTGTCTCTTTATTGCCGCCCCGGCCTTGCACTTCGACACAAACACATTAACCCTTTGGTGGGTGACAAAGAGTAAAATACAAATCTGGAATATGAAGCTGTCTAATTTTGTTCCAAAATAACAGGGGTTATGTTAATTCTGAGCATCCCGGGTATGTGGGGTGGGGGTGTGGGGGGGGATTTCACTGTCTCAGCCACTCTCTGCAACCTGGTAGCAAATGTCAACGACACTCAACACTGCCGACTGCACCTTCCGGGATCTTTCTGGGTGCCAATGGATTTCGTTTTAAAAAGGTTTTTCCTCGTTTTAAGAGGCAGTTTAACTCTTTCAGAACTGAAGGGACTTCTCCAGGGATGTTCCAATCCACACATGACACGGCAGTGGGGGAGTTAGGTGCAGTGGGGAATGGGGCTCCCAGCAGGAGTGAGGGGGGTTGGGGGAGAGGAAGCACAGTGTCCCATCTGGTTAGGTCCAGATTGCTGCTGCTGTGGGATCTTGCTGTTCACTCGCAGGCCTGTGGCCTTTGCCCGCGCAGCAACAGTGACCACAACTATTAAAATAAAAAAGCTCTCTCCCAGTGTTTGCGTGGGTTTTGCCCCCACAACCCAAAGATGTGCAGGCTAGGTGGATTAGCCACGCAAAATTGTCCCTTAATTGGAAAAAATGAATTAGGTACTCTAAATTTATAAAAATAAATAAATAAATATAGAGTACCTACTTTTTTTTTAAAAAATGAAATAGCTCACGGACTGCAAAGTGGGTTCGAAGGTCTCGAATTTTAAAGTCTTAAACTTGAGTGCTTGGGAACGAGAGAGTGAATGAACCCTTTCTGCATGCACTGACGGGATATTCAGCCATGATCTCATCGCTGCTGAGAAACTCGGAACTCAATTTGGAAAGTGTCACCATTTTTGGGGTCTCCCCGTGCACAAGTTGCCTGCAGAATTCCTGAAATGAACCAACAGTGGGGTCACTTTAATAATGAATCCATCGACTGTAACGTAATCTGGAATTATAGTCCCTTAAACTTGAAGGGGGTATAATTCTGGAATAAAGACTGTGTTTTAGGCCGAGACTTAAATGTGAGGGGGCAGGGGGCCATTTGAATTCAGTTTGCTGTGAGTAGTGATTGTTGGATTCGTGTGTGTGATCCTCTCTCTCTCTCTCTCCTTCCCAACTACTGGGATATGAGAGAGAGAGAGAAGGACAGAAGAGTGGGGTCGGGGGGAGGGGGGGGGGGGGGTAAAATGGAGATGTAAGAGAGAGAGGTTGGAGGGAGAGGGAGGTAGTGAAAAGGAGAGACTTTCTCTCCCTTTCTGCCTTCTATCCATTCTTGCCTCTCTCTCTCTCTGTCTCTCCAGCATTCTGCCGCTATCTGTCCATCTCTCTCCAGCTTTTTAGTGTCTCTTTAAACCTTTAATCAACGAAACCTTCCCACAAACTGCAATGGGGAGTCTCATCACATCTTTCTGGGGATACCCTGATTTGGGAAATAAATAGAAATAAATGCTGGGAGGGTGATTGTAAAAAGTCTCCGGACGGACCAGGCAGCTGGTTTCCCAGTTTAAAGAGGGAAGTGTAACTTTCTGGGGACAGTGGACTCCAGACTCAGAATACCCGTGGCATTCAGGGGTGGGGGTATTTTGGGGAGGGGGGGGGGGGGGGGGGGAAAGATGGAAGAAAGGATATAGCAGGCAAGGGAAGGAATATGTCTCTCCCCCATCCCCCCGCTCACCTGCCTGTCCCACCCTGTCAGGATCACATTGCTGGTTGTGGGATCACATTGCTGGTCAGTGGCCTGCAGCCTTTCCTGAACTGTCAACTTAGTGACCACGCACTATTTAAAATTAAACTTGCTCACTGAATGTGAAGCAGTCGGGAATGGGTCTGAAATGAATAGGCCGCAGCCTGGGTACAGGTTTGTCCTCAATGGTGGTGTTTGTGTTTTAGACAGGGCGGTGGGATAGGAAGGATTTCTGAGGGGGGTTTGGGGATAAATGTCCCTGCCTCAGTCACCCCAGCTTTCTATCTGTCTCTCTCCTACTTTCCAGCCATTTCTTTCTACATTTCATCTTGGACTAAATGTAATAGAGAACCCCAATGTGATTTGTCGAGAGAGTGGAGGGAGAAAGAGAGTGAAAAAGAGAGGGCGGGGAGAGAAAGAGAGAGAGAGAGAGCGGAGGTAAAGAGATATAGTGCAAAGGGGAGGGGGACAGAGAAAGACAGAGGGTGGAGGGAGAGTGAGTGAAAAAGAGGGGGAGCGAGAAAGACAGAGAGGGCGGTGGGAGAGAGAGTGAAAAAGAGGTAGAGAGAGAAAGAGAGAGAGAGTGGAGGGAGAAAGATATAGTGACAAGGGGAGGGGGACAGAGAAAGACAGGGTTGAGGGAGAGAGAATGAAAAAGAGAGGGGGGGACAGAGAAAGACAGGGTGGAGGGAGAGAGTGAAAAAGGGGGAGAGAGAAAGAGAGAGAGAGAGGGCGGTGGGAGCGAGGAGTGAAAAAGAGAGGGGGTGAGAGAAAAGGGAGGGTCAGGGGAAACGGAGGGAGAGATGTGGGGTGGAGTGAGGGGGTGATCAGGCACAGGGTCTGGGGGTGGGGGTTCTGTTGTGCACAGTCACGGCCCAGTTACATTATCTTTTAGAAAGTGCGATTTTACACAATCCTGAGACAGTCGATTTGAAAATGCCCTGAGACAGCCCTGTCCTGTCCTGAGACAGTCTATTTGAAAATGTCCTGAGACAGCCCTGTCCTGTCCTGAGACAGTCTATTTGAAAATGTCCTGAGACAGCCCTGTCCTGTCCTGAGCCGAGTGGATTTGAAAATGCCTCCAGAGGGAAAGAAGCCCTGAGAGAGAAAGAGAGGGGGCGTGGGAGAAATTGCCTGTCTCACTCTTCCCCACCGCATACCCCTCCCCTCACCGAGCCCCTCTCTCCAGCTATTTCTCTCTCTTTATTTCCTCTTCCAATAAAATGATAAAAACACCAATGTGATTTGTCGTTATTTGAATGGGGAGGCTGGTGGGGGTGTGGAATGTGTGTGTGTGTGGGTGGGGGTGTGTGGAGGGGGGCGGTTGAGTGGGAGGTTAAGAGAGACGCAGGATATGGACTGGGCTCCTGTCTCCATCATGTTTATTTTTTGTGGTGCACACTGCAACGTGTGAACATGAACGTATCGACTTTCATAATGTTGCCGAGGTGCTGGGATTGAATTTGTAAATGTGAGGCTGTGTAAGGGCTTGTTTCTAATCCCGGAATATCTCCTGTGCTGAAGACGGACTGATTAGTGAAGTGTTGGTGATTGGGGGGGGGGGTTAATTCAGCTCACTGAGTTCTCCAAAGTCTCCAAACTTTGCCCCACTCCCCTCACCCCACTGTCAGCTTTAAAGAGGGACTTTTCGTTGAGACAATTTGCCAATTGCACAGTGCCCGTGTTTTACTGGAATGTCACTGTTGTGTGTGGAAAGGCCCACCCAGGGCAGCGTTTGAATCGTATTGTACTAAGTTTCTACTTGTCAAATTCTCAGTGTCTGTTTCTTTCCCCATCTTTCTCCCTGAACCGGAGAAATGGGTGAAGAGAGAGGCGAGGGGAGAGAGCGAGGGAAACAGGAATAGAGAGCAGAATAGAGGTGGAGTTTGGTGGAAGGGTCAAAGAGGGGGTGGGGGGGTTAGACACCTGGGGGTCTCAGGGGAGTGGGGGGGGCGGGGGTCTGTGTAGATTCCCGGATTTGGGAATAGGAATAAATGCAGGGAGGGCGATTGTAAAAAGTCTCCTAACGGACTGGGCAGCTGATTTGCCCAGTGTAAAGAGGGGAGGGTAACTCTTTCTGGGGACAGAGGGGATGTGTCTCCTGACTCGGAATCCAGATGGTGTTCAGGTTGGGGGGGCTCGGAGAGAGAGTGTTGGTACGTGGGTGAGGGATGGAAGATGACAGCAGACAGGGGAAGGAAAGTGGCTTCAACCAGGGCCCATTTTGTCTGGTTCTGACCCCCGATCAAGGTTTGATTTTAATATCTGACGGACAAAGAAAGCATGAGTGAAGGAGGGATGGGTTTGGAGGTGTGAATGAGGTAGGGATAGAGAGACAGAATGAGGGATAGAGAGATAGAGAGAAACACAAGGGAAGGGGTCGGTCTCCCAATCTGTTCTAGTCTGGTTGGTAACGGTGATATTTGTGTGTGTGGATGTTGCTGAGAGATTGTGGAAGTGGGAGGCTGGAGGAGCTGGGCTGTTATAGGGGGAAACAGGGAGAGCTGTAGGAAAAGAGGGAGAATGAGAGAAACGGGGAGAGAGAGCCTCCTGGCATCTTGCTAGGCATGCAACAAACTGGAATTGCAACAGTGACCAAAGAAATGGTTCATGGTCAGCAATATACTGTTGAATTTTTGAATTAAAAGTACCTAAATCTGTATACTGGAGACAGAGAGACAGACAAAGAGAGGGTGGATGGACAGAGAGAGAGAGAGAGAGAGACAAACAGAATTTGAATTTTGAAAGACTGCAATGTGAGCAGGAATCTTTGGGCAAGGGTATTTCTCCAGAGCATGGCTGGATGGACTGAGGCCTACTCCACAGGCCGCACTCACGTGAGTTGTCTCTTTATTGCAGCCCCGGCCTTGCACTTAGACACAAACACATTAAACCTTTGGTGGGCGGCAAAGAGTAAAATACAAATCCTGAATATGAAGCTGTCTAATTTAGTTCCAAAATAACAGGGGTTATATTAAATCTGAGCGTCCCAGGGGTGGGGGTGGGGCGTGCAGTACGGGGGGGGGGGGGGGGGGGGGGGGGTGCATTTCACTGTTTCAGCCACTCTCTGCAATCTGGTAGAGAGAGAGAGAGAAATCTCAGATCAGAAACTCTGAACTCAATTTTGAAAGTGGTCATCATTTGTTGGGCTCTCCCTGTGCACAGGTTGCCGGCAGAATTCACAAAATTAACGATAGTGGGGTCACTTTTAAAATGGACCCATTGACTGTAAAGTAATCTCGATTGCCCGGAATTAAAGTCGCTTGACTTGAAGCGGGTATAATTCTGGAATGAAGTCTGTATTTTAGGCCGAGACACAAGTATGAGGGTGAAATTACATTCGCAGGAGGTCATTTGAATTCAGTTTGCTGTGGTTGTGAATGTTGGATTCCTGTGTGTGACCCTGTCTCTCTCTCTCTCTTTCTCCTTCCCAACTATTAGAATGATCGAGAGAGAGAGAGAGAAGTACAGAAAGAGTGTGGGGCTGGGGGGTAATGGAGATTAGAGAGAGGTAGAGGAGAAAGAGATAGGGTGGAGGGAGAGGGAGGTCGTGAAAAAGAGAGGCTTTCTCTCCCTTTCTGTCTTCTTTCCAGTCTTGCCCCTCTCTCTCTCTCTCTGTCTCCCCAGCTTTCTGCCACTATCTGTCCATTTCTCTCCAGCTTTTTAGTGTTTCTTTAAACCTTTAATCTAAGAACCACACCACAAACTGCAATGAGGAGTCTCATCACATCTTTCTGGGGATACCCTGATTTGGGAATAGAGAGACTGAATGAGATAGCGAGAGAGAGAGAAAGAGAAACACAAGGGAAGCGGGAACTGTCTCTCAATCTTTTTTATTCTGTGGTTTCTAACAGATTATTGTAGGTGGATGTTGCTGAGAGTTTGGGTGTAACAGAGAGGGGGGATCTTGGCCTCTTGCTGTGCTACAAGTTTAAACATTTTCCTGCGTTTTAGTTAATTTTCTCCCTCTTTTCCCCAGGAATTTGAAATTTGAAGACTGCAATGTGACCAGGAATCTTTGGACAAAGGCTGTTCTCCAGAGGACAAGTGGATGGACCGAGGCCGATTCCACAGGCCGCACTCACGTGAGTTGTCTCTTTATTGCAGCCCCGGCCTTGCACTTCGACACAAACACATTAACCCTTTGGTGGGTGACAAAGAGTAAAATACAAATCTGGAATATGAAGCTGTCTAATTTTGTTCCAAAATAACAGGGGTTATATTAATTCTGAGCATCCCGGGTATGTATGGTGGGGGTGGGGAGGGATTTCACTGTCTCAGCCACTCTCTGCAACCTGGTAGCAAATGTCAACGACACTCAACACTGCCGACTGCACATTCTGGGATCTTTCTGTGTGCCAATGGATTTCGTTTTAAAAAGGTTTTTCCTCGTTTTAAGAGGCAGTTTAACTCTTTCAGAAACTGAAGGGACTTCTCCAGGGATGTTCCAATCCACACATGACACGGGGTTGGGGGAGTTAGGTGCAGTGGGGAATGGGGCTCCCAGCAGGAGTGAGGGGGGTTGGGGGGGGGGAGGAAGCACAGTGTCCCATCTGGTTAGGTCCAGATTGCTGCTGCTGTGGGATCTTGCTGTTCACTCGCAGGCCTGTGGCCTTTGCCCGCGCAGCAACAGTGACCACAACTCTCAGTCTCTCTCTCCCACCCTCTCAGTCTCTCTCTCTCTCTCCCACCCTCTCAGTCTCTCTCTCTCCCACCCTCTCAGTCTGTCTCTCTCTCACGCCCCTCTCAGTCTCTCTCTCACGCCCCTCTCAGTCTCTCTCTCACGCCCCTCTCAGTCTCTCTCTCACGCCCCTCTCAGTCTCTCTCTCACGCCCCTCTCAGTCTCTCTCTCCCACCCTCTCAGTCTCTCTCTCCCACCCTCTCAGTCTTCAGGGGATGTCCCGGAGGACTGGAGAATAGCCAATGTTGTTCCTCTGTTTAAGAAGGGTAGCAAGGATAATCCCGGGAACTACAGGCCGGTGAGCCTTACGTCAGTGGTAGGGAAATTACTGGAGAGAATTCTTAGAGACAGGATCTACTCCCATTTGGAAGCAAATGGACGTATTAGTGAGAGGCAGCACGGTTTTGTGAAGGGGAGGTCGTGTCTCACTAACTTGATAGAGTTTTTCGAGGAGGTCACTAAGATGATTGATGCAGGTAGGGCAGTAGATGTTGTCTATATGGACTTCAGTAAGGCCTTTGACAAGGTCCCTCATGGTAGACTAGTACAACAGGTGAAGTCACACGGGATCAGGGGTGAACTGGCAAGGTGGATACAGAACTGGCTAGGCCATAGAAGGCAGAGGGTAGCAATGGAGGGATGCTTTTCTAATTGGAGGGCTGTGACCAGTGGTGTTCCACAGGGATCAGTGCTGGACCTTTGCTCTTTGTAGTATATATAAATGATTTGGAGGAAAATGTAACTGGTCTGATTAGTAAGTTTGCAGACGACACAAAGGTTGGTGGAATTGCGGATAGCGATGAGGACTGTCTGAGGATACAGCAGGATTTAGATTGTCTGGAGACTTGGGCGGAGAGATGGCAGATGGAGTTTAATCTGGACAAATGTGAGGTAATGCATTTTGGAAGGTCTAATGCAGGTAGGGAATATACAGTGAATGGTAGAACCCTCAAGAGTATTGAAAGTCAAAGAGATCTAGGAGTACAGGTCCACAGGTCATTGAAAGGGGCAACACAGGTGGAGATGGTAGTCAAGAAGGCATACGGCATGCTTGCCTTCATTGGCCGGGGCATTGAGTATAAGAATTGGCAAGTCATGTTGCAGCTGTATAGAACCTTAGTTAGGCCACACTTGGAGTATAGTGTTCAATTCTGGTCGCCACAGTACCAGAAGGATGTGGAGGCTTTAGAGAGGGTGCAGAAGAGATTTACCAGAATGTTGCCTGGTATGGAGGGCATAAGCTATGAGGAGCGGTTGAATAAACTCGGTTTGTTCTCACTGGAACGAAGGAGGTTGAGGGGCGACCTGATAGAGGTATACAAAATTATGAGGGGCATAGACAGAGTGGATAGTCAGAGGCTTTTCCCCAGGGTAGAGGGGTCAATTACTAGGGGGCATAGGTTTAAGGTGAGAGGGGCAAGATTTAGAGTAGATGTACGAGGCAAGTTTTTTACGCAGAGGGTAGTGGGTACCTGGAACTCGCTACCGGAGGAGGTAGTGGAAGCAGGGACGATAGGGACATTTAAGGGGCATCTTGACAAATATATGAATAGGATGGGAATAGAAGGATACGGACCCAGGAAGTGTAGAAGATTGTAGTTTAGTCGGGCAGTATGGTCGGCACGGGCTTGGAGGGCCGAAGGGACTGCTCCTGTGCTGTACATTTCTTTGTTCTTTGTTCTCTCAGTCGCTCTCTCCCGCCCCTCTCAGTCTCTCTCTCTCCCACCCCTCTCAGTCTCTCTCTCTCCCGCCCCTCTCAGTCTCTCTCTCTCCCGCCCCTCTCAGTCTCTCTCTCTCCCGCCCCTCTCAGTCCCCCTCTCCCTCTCAGTCTCCCTCTCCCTCTCAGTGCCCCTCTCCCTCTCAGTGCCCCTCTCCCTCTCAGTGCCCCTCTCCCTCTCAGTGCCCCTCTCCCTCTCAGTGCCCCTCTCCCTCTCAGTGCCCCTCTCCCTCTCAGTGCCCCTCTCCCTCTCAGTGCCCCTCTCCCTCTCAGTGCCCCTCTCCCTCTCAGTGCCCCTCTCCCTCTCAGTGCCCCTCTCCCTCTCAGTGCCCCTCTCCCTCTCAGTGCCCCTCTCCCTCTCAGTGCCCCTCTCCCTCTCAGTGCCCCTCTCCCTCTCAGTGCCCCTCTCCCTCTCAGTGCCCCTCTCCCTCTCAGTGCCCCTCTCCCTCTCAGTGCCCCTCTCCCTCTCAGTGCCCCTCTCCCTCTCAGTGCCCCTCTCCCTCTCAGTGCCCCTCTCCCTCTCAGTGCCCCTCTCCCTCTCAGTGCCCCTCTCCCTCTCAGTGCCCCTCTCCCTCTCAGTGCCCCTCTCCCTCTCAGTGCCCCTCTCCCTCTCAGTGCCCCTCTCCCTCTCAGTGCCCCTCTCCCTCTCAGTGCCCCTCTCCCTCTCAGTGCCCCTCTCCCTCTCAGCCCCTCTCCCTCTCAGCCCCTCTCCCTCTCAGCCCCTCTCCCTCTCAGCCCCTCTCCCTCTCAGCCCTCTCCCTCTCAGCCCCTCTCCCTCTCAGCCCCCATCGTTCTCCCAGAATGAGAGAAATTGGTGAAGAGAGAGAGAGAGAAAGGGAAACAGGACTAGATGGGAGAATAGAGGTGGAGTTTGGTGGGTGGGCCGAGGGAGCTGTGGGGGGGGTGGGTTAGAGAGACAGTATCTGGGGGTCTCCAGTGTGAAGGTGCCCAGCTCCCAGTCCCAGGCAGGCGGGGGTGGGGGCTCTGTCACACCCTGTGGGGATTCCCTGATTTGGGACTAGAAATAAATTCTGGGGGGCGATTATAAAAAGTCTCCTAAAGGAATGGGCGGCTGATTTCCCCAGTGTAAAGAGGGCAGTGACGTGATGACTTTGCATTTCTCCCTGTGTCTGTTTCTCTCTCTCTGTCGCTCTGTGTCTGCGTCATTTTCTCGTTCTGTCAACACCTCTCTGACTGCCTAACTCTGTCTCTCTCTTTGCCTCTCTCTCTCCCTGTCTCTGCGCCAGTTTGTCATTCTGTCTCTTTCTCTGACTGCCTCTATCTTCTGTCTGTCTCTCTCTCTCTCTCCCCCTGTCGGTCTGTCCCTCCGTCCCTCTGCCTGTTTCTGTCCCTCTGCCTGTTTCTGTCCCTCTGCCTGTTTCTGTCCCTCTGCCTGTTTCTGTCCCTCTGCCTGTTTCTGTCCCTCTGCCTGTTTCTGTCCCTCTGCCTGTTTCTGTCCCTCTGCCTGTTTCTGTCCCTCTGCCTGTTTCTGTCCCTCTGCCTGTTTCTGTCCCTCTGCCTGTTTCTGTCCCTCTGCCTGTTTCTGTCCCTCTGCCTGTTTCTGTCCCTCTGCCTGTTTCTGTCCCTCTGCCTGTTTCTGTCCCTCTGCCTGTTTCTGTCCCTCTGCCTGTTTCTGTCCCTCTGCCTGTTTCTGTCCCTCTGCCTGTTTCTGTCCCTCTGCCTGTTTCTGTCCCTCTGCCTGTTTCTGTCCCTCTGCCTGTTTCTGTCCCTCTGCCTGTTGCTGTCCCTCTGCCTGTTTCTCTCTCTCTCTCCCTCCCATCTTTGTCTTCAGCTTGTGAAGTATCAGAGAGAGATAGACAGAGTCAGACAGAGAGAGAGAGAAGCCAGAGGGGCAGGGAGAGGGAAGAGGAAGATTGTTGGATGGTGGTCTCTGCTGCACAGCCAGGGCACAGACCCCCACCTCCCCACCCCATATTCCTCACCCCTCCATGGTGTCCACACACCTTAAACCTAAATAGACAGAGAGAAAGGGCGGGGGGAGAAAACAGGGTGAGGGAGAACCAAACTGAGAGGGGGTGGGGAACGTTGGGGACTCAGTTGTGGTAATCGATACTGGATCTTGGAGCGGGTTGAGACCTCCTCCGTTGTGGGGCTGCCCGTGGGATCCTGCTGTGCAGAATGGTCTTCATTGTAACTTTAGTCATTAGTACATTGACTGGGTGGGGTGGCGGGGGGGGGGGGGGGGTGTAAGGTTTTGGGTTTTCGTTCTGTAATCATGAAAATTAAACATGTCCAGTGTGGTGGACACTTATTCTAAATGGGAAGACAGGAGATATTCCGAGGACATTTCAATCCAGCTCTCACAAAGGGCCTGGAACGGGAAAGGCTGCGATTGGGGCCTGGTTCAATTTACCAATCGCACAGTGCCCGTGTTTTACTGGAATTAATGGGAAAGGAGAGAGAGAATGGGAAAGGAGAGAGAGAGAGAATGGGAAAGGAGAGAAAGAATGGCAAAGGAGAGAGAGAATGGGAAAGGAGAGAGAGAGAAAGGGAAAGGAGAGAGAATACCATAAAGGGGGAGAGAGAGAAGGGGACGGAGATTGGTAACGGTGCCTTGGAGTCTTGCTGGGCAGAGATGACCCACAAAGTGCCTCCCGAAAGAAGCAGCCGCTGGGTTTTAAATCCATCCTCCACTTGTGAAGCTGGTGGGAGAGGGAGGGGAATTGAAAGTTGTTTAAGGTGAAGTTTATTCCTGGATAATTCTGCTGGCAGTTGTCCCCAGACGGGGATGAATTGAGGGATTCAGTGCGATGTGCAGGAAGCATTTTGAGTTTATTGAGGTGTTGACTGGATTTCTCTCTCTCTCTCTCTGTCTGCCTGTCCACATTTTGGACCATCTGTGAATTTTATGTTTATAAAGACCCACCCTGGATAATGTTGCTGTGCAGCTTGTTTTAAAGAAGGATACAGCTCTGGGGAGGATCAGAGGATGTGGGGGGGGGGGGGGGGGGGGAACAGGTTAGTGAGTCAGATGGTCAGCCGTGATGATGAATGGCAGAGCAGCTTGGAAGGGCCGAATGACCGTCTCCTGCTCCTGGTTTCAGTGTTTAAATTGTTCCCCTGTCCGTGAGAAGGTTGTGTGTGTGTGTGTGTGTGTGTGTGTGGAATCGAGCTGTGTACTCGCCTGGTCTGGCTCCCTATTACTTACAAACACCCGCGAGCTCACTGTAAATGTAAAAGATTGAGGGAAAGAGGGAGGCTGGGAGAGGGAGAGGCAGGCAGAGAGAGAGAGAGAGATGGGGAAATGGAGGGAGGGAAGGGCAGCTGAACAGGGAGGGGGGGGTGGTGAGGGGCTCAGGAAGGGTAGTGGAAAGAGACAGAGTGTAAGGGGGGGGTCCACCTCTGCCGTGCGACTGTTACTGGGATCTTGCTGTGCGGAAGTGCCTTCATTGCGACTGTAATCGATTCATTGACTGGAGGGGGTTTGGGATGTGGTTGTGGAATGTTAAACATTGAAACATGCCCAGTGTGGCGGCACTTTATTCAGAATGAGAAGACAAGAACATTTCGAAGGACATTTCGATCGAGCGGTGACGAGGGCCTGGAATGTAAAAGGCGGTGACTGGAAGCGGGCTTAAATTGCCAATCAGAACGTTCGCCATGTCACATTTACATGGAAAAGGCCAGGGACCATTTTAATTCACTTTGCTAAGTTTCTGAGTGCAGAATGTTCTTGTCTCTCTGTCTCTTCCAGATTTCTCTCTGTTGGAGAGAATTGGGCGGTTGCGACACCCAACGTGTGGTAACATTCAAGGCTCTGGGCCTAGTGCTGGGCAGAGGGATGGGAGCAGATTCGAGTATTTACACTTGTCTCTCCAGGCTTGGTGGGTGGAAGGGCCGGGTCTGTGCGGTCTGATTCTGTGCAGATCAGGCTCAGAGAGGGATAGAGAGAGAGAGAGAGAAATGAAATGAGAGAGAGGGAGAGAGAGAAATGAGAGAGGGAGAGAAATGAAATGAGGGGGAGAGAGAGAAATGAAATGAGAGAGAGGGAGAGAGAAATGAAATGAGAGGGAGGGAGAGAGAGAAATGAAATGAGAGAGGGAGAGAAATGAAATGAGGGGGAGAGAGAGAAATGAAATGAGAGAGAGGGAGAGAGAAATGAAATGAGAGAGGGAGAGAAATGAAAAGTGAGAGGGAGAGAAATGAAAAGTGAGAGAGGGAGAGAGAGAAATGAAATGAGAGAGCGGGGAGAGAGAAATGAAATGAGAGAGGAAGAGAGAGAAATGAAATGAGAGAGAGGGAGAGAGAGAAATGAAAAGTGAGAGAGGGAGAGAGAGAAATGAAATGAGAGAGAGGGAGAGAGAGAAATGAAAAGTGAGAGAGGGAGAGAAATGAAAAGTGAGAGAGGGAGGGAGAGAAATGAAATGAGAGAGAGGGAGGGAGAGAAATGAAATGAGAGGGAGGGAGAGAGAAATGAAATGAGAGGGAGGGAGGGAGAGAAATGAAATGAGAGAGGGGGAAGGAGAGAAATTAAATGAGAGGGAGGGAGAGAGAAATGAAATGAGAGGGAGGGAGGGAGAGAAATTAAATGAGAGAGAGAAATGAAATGAGAGAGAAAGAGAGAGATGGAGGCAGAGGTAAGTGATGGAAGTTGAAGGCTGGGGATGTGAAGGGGATCTGAAGGGGTGGGGGAGAGAGACAGAGTGTGGGAGGGGTGTCCTGCACCATCGTGGTACTGCCTCATGTACACTGGCTGGAGGGGTGATTGGATCTGATTGTGCAATTAGGACAGAGATAGGGGAGAGTGCAAAGCCAGAGGGAGCGGAGAGAGAGACAAGAATCGTGGATGGGGGTTTCCTGGTGTAGAGTAAGGGTCCAGCGCACTCCCCCCACCCCCTCCCCTTGCACCCACACACAAGCCGCCCCATGTTCCTCGCAAGGCGACACTGTCCACACTGGGGGGGTGGGGAATATTGGGGGCTGTGTGGGTGAAAGAGAGCCAGTGAGGCGATGGGGTGGGAGGGGGTATCCAGAGACAGCAAAGCAGAGGTGGACATTGGTTGGTGGGTCAAGGGAGGGGGGATAAAGACACCGGATCTGACGGTCTCCAGTGTGGGATCTTGCTGTGTGAGGCTGAGGGCAATATTGACGTAGGGCGGTGGGGCTGGAGAATCAATCTCCACTTGGGAGAGGCGAGCTTTGATCAGGAATAGTCAGCGTGGCAGAGGGAGGTCGTGCTGAACAAATGGGACTGAATTATTTGAGGAGGTGACCAGATGAGGGTGGTGCAGTTGATGTAGTTTATCTGGATTGCAGCCAAGCCTCTGACAAGGCCCCACATGGGAGACTGACAAAGAAGTCAAATGCACATGGGAGACCGGGTAACTTGGAAGCAGAACTGAGTTAGTGATAGGAGACAGAGGGTGGTGGGAGAAGGCTGTTTGTGTGACTGGAGGCCAGTCACAGAGTGAAAGATGTTAACAGCATGGAAACGGTCCCTTCGGCCCAGCTTGTCCATGCCGCCCAGTTTCTATCACTAAGCTAGTCCCACTTGCCCGCATTTGGCCCATATCCCTCTGTACCCACCCTGCCCACAGATGGGAGGGTTCCAGCCTCCCTAGACCCCGCCACACATTCTTCGCACAACAACTGCGGCAATTCTCACCTCAAACACTTTTTTTTTCAAATCCGGCCGATACCACATTGCAGTGTGTGTGTGGGATCCTGCTGTGCGAGGATGAGGGACATATTGAAGTGGAGTAAGAGGGGGTAGTTTGTTTGGAGAGAGGTAAATGTTCTAGGGTGTTTGTGGGATCGGACTGTGTGCTGCCACTGTACCATGGAACATACTGACTTCCGAGTGTTTGTGACAGAGGGAGAGGTGACTGATGGAAGGGGAAGCGTCAGGATTAATACTGAAGGAGGAAACAGCAGCAATCCTGGAGCCAGTGGCTCGGGAGACATTATCTTTGACTTTAATGAGTTTTTGACAGTAAAATTCTCTCGTCCCACATTGTTGTAATGAAGTAAAGATGCTCCATCTGTGCCGTAATGGAGTAGCAGGTGCTAAATCGGTGTTGTAATTAATACTTGTGCTCCCTCAGTGTTGTAATTGGGTATTGGGTGCTCCGTCAGTGTTGTAATTGGGTATTGAGTGCTCCGTCAGTGTTGTAATTGGGTATCGGGTGCTTCCTCAGTGTTGTAATTGGGTATCGGGTGCTCCCTCAGTGTTGTAATTGGGTATCGGGTGCTCCGTCAGTGTTGTAATTGGGTATCGGGTGCTCCCTCAGTGTTGTAATTGGGTATCGGGTGCTCCGTCAGTGTTGTAATTGGGTATCGGGTGCTCCCTCAGTGTTGTAATTGGGTATCGGGTGCTCCGTCAGTGTTGTCATTGGGTATCGGGTGCTCCGTCAGTGTTGTAATTGGTATCGGTGCTCCCTCAGTTGTAATTGGGTATCGGTGCTCCTCAGTGTTGTAATTGGGTATCGGGTGCTCCCTCAGTGTTGTAATTGGGGTATCGGGTGCTCCCTCAGTGTTGTAATTGGGTATCGGGTGCTCCCTCAGTGTTGTAATTGGGTATCGGGTGCTCCCTCAGTGTTGTAATTGGGTATCGGGTGCTCCCTCAGTGTTGTAATTGGGTATCGGGTGCTCCGTCAGTGTTGTAATTGGGTATCGGGTGCTCCCTCAGTGTTGTAATTGGGTATCGGGTGCTCCGTCAGTGTTGTAATTGGGTATCGGGTGCTCCGTCAGTGTTGTAATTGGGTATCGGGTGCTCCCTCAGTGTTGTAATTGGGTATCGGGTGCTCCGTCAGTGTTGTAATTGGGTATCGGGTGCTCCCTCAGTGTTGTAATTGGGTATCGGGTGCTCCCTCAGTGTTGTAATTGGGTATCGGGTGCTCTGTCAGTGTTGTAATTGGGTATCGGGTGCTCCCTCAGTGTTGTAATTGGGTATCGGGTGCTCTGTCAGTGTTGTAATTGGGTATCGGGTGCTCCCTCAGTGTTGTAATTGGGTATCGGGTGCTCTGTCAGTGTTGTAATTGGGTATCGGGTGCTCCCTCAGTGTTGTAATTGGGTATCGGGTGCTCAGTCAGTGTTGTAATTGGGTATTGAGTGCTCCGTCAGTGTTGTAATTGGGTATCGGGTGCTCCCTCAGTGTTGTAATTGGGTATCGGGTGCTCCCTCAGTGTTGTAATTGGGTATCGGGTGCTCTGTCAGTGTTGTAATTGGGTATCGGGTGCTCCCTCAGTGTTGTAATTGGGTATCGGGTGCTCTGTCAGTGTTGTAATTGGGTATCGGGTGCTCCCTCAGTGTTGTAATTGGGTATCGGGTGCTCTGTCAGTGTTGTAATTGGGTATCGGGTGCTCCCTCAGTGTTGTAATTGTAAAGCAGAGCGGAGCGGCTGAAAGGGTCGCAGTCCTCAGCAACGGCAGGGAGCTGGATAGACACGATAGGTACAGGAGGGACAGAGGTGCAGGAAAGGGGAGTTGCCTTTTTCATTAAGGGGAGCGTCACGGCAGTAGTCAAGAGATGAAATAACCGAGGAATCATCCAGCGATGTTTTGTGGGTGGAACCAAGGATGGGATGGTGACCTCATTGGGACTACCCAAATAGTCAACAGGAATTAGAAGCTGAAATATGCAGGGAGATTGGGGAAACTTGCAGGGTAGGGGGAGTCTGAGGGGGAGAGGGTGGGGGGGGGGGGGGAGTCTGAGGGGGAGAGGGGGGGTGGAGTCTGAGGGGGAGAGTGTGTGGGGGGGGGGAGACAGAGAGGGTGGGGGGGGAGACAGAGGGGGGAGGGTGTGGGGGGGGGGGGGGGGGAGAGACAGAGGGGGAGAGACTAAACACCAGTCCTGGAGTGAGCAGGGAGAGTGGGGGAGGGGAAAGTGTCGGATATCTATCAGGGTTAATTCCTCCTCATCATGTGCCAGGCTCAGCCTAGTACAGTTTGAGTTGGTACACTGGGCACACATGAAGGTGGCGAGGATGAGCAAGTTTTTCAGGGTAGACGATAGATCAACGTTCTGGCGTTGATGGATCCTTTTAATGTGGAGGCACTCGGAGCCCCCCCGTGTGTGGAGACTTGGGTCACTGACATGGCTGGGTTTCTCAAGCTGGAGAAAATAAAGTTTGCCTTGAGGGGGTCAATGCTGGGGTTCTCTCGGAGGACGCAGCCGTTCGTCGACTTTCTGGGGGCAAATTAAAGTGTCGGCAGAAGCAGCACTCTGAAGGGGGGGGGGGGTAGGTGCAATATGGTTAAGGGATGTACAGAAGGGGTTGGGTGGGAAATGTCTAGTTTACCATGTTGATGGCTATGTTATTATTACTTTTGTTATTGTTTTGAAACAACTAAATTGTTGCAGCGTCCGGTCGTGTTTATAAAATGGGTTTTATAAAACAGATTGGGGGCAGTCCCAGAATGTTGCTATGCCTTTATTATTTCAATAACGCTTTGCTTTAATCAATTTCCAGCTTTCTCTTTCTCTCCCCGAGGAGAGTTGATTTTGAAGCTTGGGACGACGCAAAGAGAATCTTTCCTCGGCGAGGAATCCTCAGACAGGAGTTCTAACCTGAGAGAAACAGAATAAATGTCAATGTGTCTTTGTCCGTCATTATTGGCGTTTCATGATTCTGATGGGTACTCAAGCGTTGGGCTCTTTTGTTTTTGGGAAGCGGGGGAGGCGAGGGTTGGGCGAGTTGTTCCAGTGAATAAGATGTCGTGTGGGAGCAGGGGGGAACGCAGGAGGGGTCTGGTGTGTTTAGTAAATTAAATAGTGGATTTGCACCTTCATTTCATTTGAACTCTCCCCATGTGGGTCAGGGTTTTGTAAGGGGGGGGGGGGGGGGAGAACCCCCACCCCCCAGCTCTGTATCCACATTGGCAATAAAATGTGTAAACAACCAACCTGACCTGAGGATTATGTTTTTTTTCCCCAGGGGAGATATTTTTTGGGGAAATGAGGGGGCAAATTTGGTTGGGGGTCAATTTGAGGGAGCTAATTGGGGGAGGTCAATTTGAGGGAGCTAATTGGGGGGAGGTCAATTTGAGGGAGCTAATTGGGTGGAGGTCAATTTGAGGGAGCTAATTGGGGGGAGGTCAATTTGAGGGAGCTAATTGGGGAGTCAAATTTGAGGGGGGGGGGGGCAAATTTGAGGGGGGCAAATTTGAGGGGGGGGGGCAAATTTGAGGGGGGGGCAAATTTGAGGGGGGGCAAATTTGAGGGGGGGCAAATTTGAGGGGGGGCAAATTTGAGGGGAAATTTGAGGGGGGGCAAATTTGAGGGGGGCAAATTTGAGGGGGGGCAAATTTGAGGGGGGCAAATTTGAGGGGGGCAAATTTGAGGGGGGGCAAATTTGAGGGGGGGGCAAATTTGAGGGGGGGCAAATTTGAGGGGGGGGCAAATTTGAGGGGGGGCAAATTTGAGGGGGGGGCAAATTTGAGGGGGGGCAAATTTGAGGGGGGGCAAATTTGAGGGGGGGCAAATTTGAGGGGGGGCAAATTTGAGGGGGGCAAATTTGAGGGGGGCAAATTTGAGGGGGGGCAAATTTGAGGGGGGGCAAATTTGAGGGGGGGCAAATTTGAGGGGAAATTTGAGGGGGGGCAAATTTGAGGGGGGCAAATTTGAGGGGGGCAAATTTGAGGGGGGCAAATTTGAGGGGGGCAAATTTGAGGGGGGGCAAATTTGAGGGGGGGCAAATTTGAGGGGGGGCAAATTTGAGGGGGGGCAAATTTGAGGGGGGGCAAATTTGAGGGGGGGCAAATTTGAGGGGGGGCAAATTTGAGGGGGGGCAAATTTGAGGGGGGGCAAATTTGAGGGGGGCAAATTTGAGGGGGGCAAATTTGAGGGGGGCAAATTTGAGGGGGGCAAATTTGAGGGGGGCAAATTTGAGGGGGGCAAATTTGAGGGGGGGGGCAAATTTGAGGGGGGGCAAATTTGAGGGGGGGCAAATTTGAGGGGGGGCAAATTTGAGGGGGGAATAAACATGGGGGGGGATAAACTTGGGGGGGATAAACTTGGGGGGGATAAACTTGGGGGGGATAAACTTGGGGGGGGATAAACTTGGGGGGGGATAAACTTGGGGGGGGATAAACTTGGGGGGGGATAAACTTGGGGGGGGATAAACTTGGGGGGGGATAAACTTGGGGGGGGGGATAAACTTGGGGGGGGATAAACTTGGGGGGGGATAAACTGTGCAAAAAACCCAGAATGAGGCCATTGCCCTGATCATCAAACAGCAATCACTCCACCGCTGAGATAATTTGTGGAAGCAAATTTCGTTGCTGGAGTTGAATCTTCTGACTCTTTACAACGCTTGCCTCCCCACTCAAATAGTGACCAGCTGTGTCGAGGCTGTGTCCAATTCTGGGGAGCCCATAAATATAGGATAGTGTGAGAACAAAACAAAAAAAAATCGCAATGGGCAAAGTCAAGAGAAATGTGCTCAGCAAACAACCTGGATCTGCATTGTTACCAGTCAGGCTCCGGAGCACGCGTTGGAGAATGGTATTGAAATCAGCGCCTAGTTTCATTCCATTGATTGATTGAGTGATTTGATTTATTGTCACATGTACCGAAGGACAGTGGAAAGTATTTTTCTGCGGCCGAGGGAACGTACACAGTACGTACATCGTAGACAAAGTGAATAATTGACAGAGTACATTGACTAATGGTACATCGACAAAGTGATTGGTTAGTGCGGAACAAGGGGCCAAACGAAGCAAATACAAGAGGAGAATAGGGCATCGTGAACTCTCCCCTATCTGAATCCTCCTGAAGCACACTGACCTGCGGTTTTAATACACCCGAAGACTAAGCAGACACCGTTCTCTGGTGTAGAACATTATAAAGCTGGATGTGTCTCTTTGCAGCCTCTTAGCGTCCTCTCCTCGTCTTCCAGTTTGTATTCCAGTTTGGCGTTGTGACATCAGCAAAACTAGATACATTATTGTGTTGACTTTTCGTGCAAGTCATTGGTATAGATTGTAAATGGTCCCATCAAAGATCCTGAAAGCACTCCGAGTCTGAGAGCCGGCCAATTTTTAAATGCCCCACATAAGGTGCGGCGGTGGGATTGTTAGTGGACTAGTAAAACCACAAACAGGGGGAGAAGCAAATTACTGCCGATGCTGTAATCTGAAACAACACAGAAATTGCTGGAAACACTCAACAGGTCATCATAGAACTTACATTCGGCCATCGGTTCTGCGCCAGCCCTTGGAAAGAGCACCCCACTCATGCACACACCTCCTCCACCCTATCCCCTTCGCCCAGTAACCCCAATTCACCTTTTTATCGACACTAAGGGCAATTTAGCACTGCCAATCCACCTAACCCGCACATGCTTGGACTGCGGGAGGAAACGGGAGCGCCCGGAGGAAACCCACGCAGACACAGGGGGAGAACGTGCAGACTCCGCACAGACAGTGACCCAGCGGGGAATCGAACCTGGGACCCTGGAGCTGTGAAGCAACTGTGCTAACCACTATGCTAGCGGGCTGCCCAACAGCCTGGGTGGCGAGAGAACCGAGCTAACGTTTCGGGTCCGGGTGACTCTTTCTCCAGGGTCTCTGCGGGTCAGGGTTCGACACCAGATGTTTTTGATACTGTCATTCAAGCTCTGTTTATGGGCATGATCCCAATCAATTGTCGTAAAAACCTATCAGGTTCACTGATGTCCCTTAGGCAAGGTGATCTGTCGTCCTTACCAGGTCGGACCTCAATGTGACTGCAAATGGCCAAGCCAGCAACTGAGCTCAAAGGCAGTTGCGGATGATGAATAAATGTTCACCCAGTCCGTGAGACCCACATCCAGTCACCCCAGCATCTGGTGATGGCCACAAGAGGAACCGACCAACACGGGAGGATTACAGCTTCAATCAGTGGAGACAAGCTCAGTATCCTGACTGTGAGAGACGCGCGAGTTACAGACTCTGCCACCTATCTCTGCGCTGTGAGCCACAGTGTAACTAACAGAGGGAGACCCCATACAAAAACCTGCACCGTCTTACCAAGCCGCTTTGCTGTGTCTGAAATATCGGCGTTTCATGAGGCCGGATGTGGAATTCCATGGAAAGGGGGAACGAGAACAAAACGTAGCGAGAAGGGGAAGATTTAAAAAGGGTGAAACATGAAGAGAGTTGGAAATACGGTCGAAGGGGAAGCGTTAACATGCAAACCGGAATTTCCGACTGAAAGAAGAATGCGTAAAGATACGTAAAAAAACGCACGTTCTGAAACAATGAAAAGAGAAAAGTACAAAAGTGAAAAATAACGAGTGTGATGCATAGAGTGAAGGATCAGGTCAAATCATAAATGAAGCGACTCAGACATAATGTAAAACGGCCTTTGTTTTAACATCATTCAATCTTCCTTGATAATTCGACATGTTATGGCTTGAAAAACGGCGTTTGAAGAACTGCTATTGGATATTGCTCGTTACGTAAATCTACACCCTTTCCACAGTTCTGTCCATATAAATTACTCCCACTGGGAACCCCGCCAGAGGGCGAGGTGGTCCCAAGGTATTTCCTGTTATCAACTTTAAATTATCGACAAAGGACTCGCGGCAACTCTGCGAGCTGCCGTCCCGACAACAGCTTGTTCAAACTCTGATACACATTGTCTGCCCTGTGATAGTGGAGGTCTTTCCCAGTTTGTTATTGCTGCCTCAGCAAGGGTCCTGGGATCTGTATTTCCCGAACCTTTTCCTGAAATCCACAATGAACATCAAACTGTTTTCTTTCAGTTAGTCAGGATGTGGTTATTGCTGAGGCTCAGAATGTTTACAATTTAGATAAATGACTTGGATGATACAGAGAGATGTAGGAAAGTAAATGTTGAAGAGGACCTTAGGGGCCTATAAAAGGGCATGGACAGGGTAAGTGAATGGAGAAATGTCTGGCAAACAGACTATAATGTGGAAAATATGAAATGACTAATTTTGGGAAGTAGACACAGAGAGAAGCTCATTATCTGAGAAATTGCAGTGGACTGAGATTCAGAGGGATCTGGGTGTCCGAGTGCCTGAATCACAAACGTCAGTTTCCAGGTGCAGCAAATAATGAGAATATTGTTATTTATTGTGAGGTGAATTCATCACCAAAACATGGAGGTTATGCTTCAATTATAGAGGGTATGCGTGGGATCACATCTGGAATATTGTGCAGTAGGGTGCGATTTGTTGCAAGTTTATAATGGTCCCCGACTGTAACTATCACTGTGGAGGCTGGATTATTGTTTCTTTGCTGAGCACTAACTGGAACTCTGACTGTTGAGTTTTTGTACAGGTCCCGCTATATCTGTTGCAGTGTGGGCTGCAAGGCACAGAGATACAGTGCGCTATCAGACATCAGCGTGTTGCCTATCATTAGCTCGCTAAGTTTCGCAGTTTTGTTTAAGGTTGCTGAAACGCGATCGGTGATGTCAGGGTGTCTGTAAAGGTTCTTTCCTAGAACATGAAGAATGTATTGTGGAGACTTCCCGGGACTCTGACTGTACCAGTACACATACGGGTTAGGAGCGCTCGTCTTCAAGTTGCAGGTTAGTGTGACATTACTTTCCTCTTCAATCTTTATTTCTGCATCCGGCTGCTCCACTGTATCCTGGTGGCTCCAATCTGACATAAAAAATAGATTAAGAACAACAATCAGTATCAACCCCAAATTGATCAACTTAATCTTCACCATCACCATTATGTTCACCAACAATAACATCTGGGTTACAGCAGCCAGGAGGAAAATGGAGTTTTACTGGGAAGGAAATACATACTGAGGAGTGAGATAATGATGAGCATCTGAGCGAGCTGGTTCCCCATGATCCTTCCTGAGTCTGGAACTCTGCAGTGAGAGGAATCCACTGTCAGAGAAAGAAATACAGATCCCCGGCCCACAGCACTGCTGATCGACCAATGGCAGAGGCAGCAGTTTTTCCAATGACACAATTGGGTCAGAGCGAGAGCAGCAACCGAAAGCTGTGGGCGGGGATACCGCAGTCTCAATATTGAGTGCGTGGTAACCCTCAGCTGCGCTCGGAGCGGAAATAGGAAGGGATGAATCTGCAGAAGACTGTGACCATCCCGCACCTGTTCACTGCTCCAGCCACTGAGAACAAATCGAGCGGGAGGGACATAAAGCAACCGAGGCCCCTTTAAACACGGCTTCTGACACTAGACACTGCGTCACTGGATCTGCAAATAGTCTGCCTGTCAATGTAGAGCATCAAAAGAGCAGAAGGATAAACTAATTTGCCAATGTTTGTTCTCCATTGGCCTGGATGAAATTAACCCGGCTGATGGAGGTAAACCCCTATTAACTGTATGGGTCTGTGTAAATTCCCATCAATCTGTTAAACTGTACTGATGAGTATAATCTAGTACTTAATGTGCAAGAGCACCGCCGAGAAACGTGTCTGATTGAATGGCTCAGTGAATGAACATAGAACATAAGAGCGCAGTACAGGCCCTTCGGCCCTCGATGTTGCGCCGACCTGTGACACCTCTCTAAAGCCCATCTACACTATTCCCTTATCATCCATATGTCGATCCAATGACCATTTGAATGCCCTTAGTGTTGGCGAGTCCACTACTGTTGCAGGCAGGGCATTCCACGCCCTTACTACTTTCTGAGTAAAGAACCTACCTCTGACATCTGTCCAAATCTATCTCCCCTCAATTTAAAGCTATGTCCCTTCGTGCTAGACGTCACCATCCGAGAAAAAAGGCTCTCACTGTCCACCCTATCTAATCCTCTGATCACCTTGTATGCCTCAGTTAGGTCACCTCTTAACCTTCTTCTCTCTACCAAAAATAGTCTCACGTCCCTCAGCCTTCCCTCATACGGTCTTCCCTCCATACCAGACAACATCCTGGTAAATCTCCTCTGCACCCTTTCTAATGTTTCCACGTCCTTCCTATAATGCGGCGACCAGAATTGCACGCAATACTCCAAACGCGGCCGCACCAGAGTTCTGTACAGCTGCAACATGACTTCATGGCTCCGAAACTCAATCCCTCTATCAATAAAAGCTAACACACCATGCGCCTTTTTAACAACCCTCTCAACCTGGGTGGCAACTTTCAGGGATCTATGTACATGGACACAGAGATCTCTCTGCTCATCCACACTACCAAGAATCTTACCATTAGCCCGTACTGTGTCTTCCTGTTATTCCTTCCAAAATGGATCACCTCACACTTTTCTGCATTAAACTCCATTTGCCACCTCTCAGTCCAGCTCTGCAGCTTATCTATGTCCCTCTGTAACTTGTAATATCCTTCCGCACGGTCCACATCTCCACCGACCTCAATGTCATCTGCAAATTTACTCACCCATCCTTCTACTCCCTCCTCCAGGTCATTTATAAAACTGACCATCAGCAGTGGCCCCAAAACAGATCCTTGTGGCACACCACTAGTAACTGGACTCCAGGCTGAACATTTCCCATCAGCCACCACCCTTTGTCTTCTTCCAGCTAGCCAATTTCTGATCCAAAATGCTAAATCACCCTGAATCCCATGCCTCCGTATGTTCTGCAATAGCCTACCGTGGGGAACCTTATCAAACGCTTTACTAAAATCCATATACACCACATCAACTGCTTTACCCTCGTCCACCTGTTTGGTCACCTTCTCAAAGAACTCAATAAGGTTTGTGAGGCACAACCTACCCTTCACAAAACCGTGTTGACTATCTCTAATCAAATTATTCCTTTCCAGATGATTATACATCCTATCTCTTGTAAACCTTTCCAAGACTTTTCCCATAACAGAAGTAAGGTTCACTGGTCTATAGTTACCGAGGTTGTCTCTACTCCCCTTCTTGAACAAGGGGACGACATTTGCTATCCTCCAGTCTTCTGGCACTATTCCTGTAGACAATGATGACATAAAGCTCAAAGCCAAAAGCTCAGCAAACTCCTCCCTAGCTTCCCAGAGAATCCTACGATAAATGCCACCCGGCCCAGGGGACTTATCTATGGGAATGGGAATGAAATGAGTCAGAGTTATAGAAGGCGAGAGGGACCCGGGCTCTGTCCAGCTCATTGTTCCACCCAGACACAGCAGGGGGGCAGGCCTATTGTGACATCACTCAGGATACTTCTGCTGCTGGTCTCATGTGACTTTCCAATTATCATGTTTGGGCTTTTCTCCCTCTGATGGTGGATTCTGTTCAGTCCCGTTCAGAATGAGGGTTACTGAATGGACTTAAGGTTTATAATATAGTAATCTTTATTGTCACAAGTAGGCGTATATTAACACTGTAATTATTGATTTGTATGTCAAAACACCAATGTCAGGAATGAGAATTGACTATTTAAATCTGGATTCTACTCATTATTTCTTTCCCTGGTCCAGGTCCAATATATTGCACTGGAATATCCCAGAGCTGGAACAGGAATGCAGTGCGTTCTGGTTTTCCAGTCTCCTGAATCATCCCCAATCGTCGTTCGCAGACAACATGAAAATGGGCGGTGTGCTAAATAGCGAGGAGGAAAGGTTTAGATTGCAGCATGATATAGACGGACGGGCCAGACGGGCAGAACAGCGGCAAATGGAATTTAACCCTGAAAAGGGTGAGATGATGCATTTTGGGAGGACTAACAACGCGAGAAAATACATAATGAACGGCAGGACGCCAAGAAGTATAGAGGCAACATGAACCTTGGGGTTCATGTCCGTAGATCCCCGAAGTCAACAGGAAAAGTAGATAAGGTGGTTCAGGAGACACAGGGGGTACTTGCCTTTCTTAGCCCAGGCATGGAATATAAGAGTAGGGAGGTTATTATGGAGCTGTATAGAACGCTGGTTAGCCCGCAGTTGGAGTATTTTGTGCACATCTGGTCGCCACATTATGCGAAAGATGCGATTGCACCAGAGAGGGTGCAGAGGAGATTAATGAGACTACGTATATTTAAGAAAATCATTGGATATATACTAAGTGCTTGGAGGTGATTCTGAGAGATGCGAAAAGGTCATGATATATGAATATAGGTTTTTCCCTTTCTATTTAAGATAGATAGTTTTTTGAAAGATAGATAGTTTTTTGAAGAATAAAGGGATTAAGGGTGATGGTGTTCGGGCCGGAAAGTGGAGCTGAGTCCACAAAAGATCAGCCATGATCTCATTGAATGGTGGAGCAGGCTTGACGGGCCAGATGGCCTACTCCTGCTCCTAGTTCTTATGTTCTTATTAGTGTTATTTTAGCAGTGTCATGATAACAAAAATCAACCTATAGCGTGATTTAATGGGAAAAAAGTGCCGTTTTGCGCGCAATTGGCAGGATGTTTCTCAAAGGCCGCATTGGCGAAATCGCAGCCCGTAATTAAGGGCACTCAGTGTTGGGAAGTAGCCCCCATGAGCTTCTCACCATTATTGGCTGCCACGCCGTCAGATTCGCTGAATCCGCACCTCATCTAAGGAGGGGGGGGGGGCTGCTCTTAAATGCTCCCTCACCATTCACTGCAGTCAATACACAAGCATGGCAATATCTAGAGCTGCCCCTGGCTTTGGCAATGCCGACCTGGCTAAGTTTCTCGATGCTGTGGATGCATGAGAAAGGACACCCTGTTCTCCCGGGGGGGAGGGGGGGGGGGTCAGAGGGCCGGCAGCAGAGGCACTAATACCATCTGGGAGGCAGTGACAACGACTGTCAGTGTGAGAGCATGGCAAGGGGGACCGCCGTCCCATGTAGGAAAAAGACCAATGACCCCTAGTGACCTGGAAGGGTAAGTTACTACCTCTCTCTTGGCATCAGGTCCGCCTGCCCCACTCAAATCCAACGCCCCGTCCCCAACACACGGCTGGCTGCCACCTTGCACGTACTGGTCTTTGTGCTTGCTCCTCAGAGCTCACTGGCACCTAGCACCACAACCCCTTGATGTCCAGGTGAGGTGTCCACACATACCATCTGCTATCGAACTCCCCTCCCAGCCCCGAGGCATGGAATAGAAGAGTAGGGAGGTTATTATGAAGCTGTATAGAATGATGGTTAGACCGCAGCTGGAGTATGTTCTGCACATCTGGTCACCACATTATGGGAAGAATGTAATTGCACCAGAGCGGGTGCAGAGGAGATTAATCAGGAAGTTTTCTGGGCAGGAGTGTTTCAATTGTGAAGAGAGGCTGGATAGGTTGGGATTATTGCCCTTAAAGCAGAGAATGCTGCGGAGGGTCTGATCGAGGTGTTCTAAATTCTGAGGAACATAGATAGGAAGAAACTTTGCCCCTTAGTAGAGGCGTCAACAACCGGGGGGCATAGATTTAAGATAAGGAGTAGGAATTTGGAGGGAATTGGAGCGTAGTGAGAACGTGGAACACACTGCCTGTGTTCCCGAGGCGGAAACACTCGCAACACTGATGAAACGTTTAGATGAGGACTTGAAACGCCATTTCATACAAAGCTACGGACCAAGTGCTAGGAAATTGCTTTAGACTAGATGGATACTTGATGGCCGGGGCAAACACGATGGGCCAAAGGGCCCGTCTTTGCTGTAAAATGCGACGACTAAGGGGCCTGAGGCAGGGAAACTGCGATGGCGCCACACGGCCGCCTCTCCTTAGGTCAAAGAAAGTGAAGGAGAGACTGAACTGAGTTGCTGAAATGTAAGTGGGTTGTTAATGAAGATCACACGGAGCTGTTCCTCGAGCAGATCCTTGGATAATACAACGATTGATGAGAAATAAAGACCAGGAAAATTCCATCTATTATCTACACAGCGATTTGTTAAACTATAGAGGGCGGTCTATATAAAGGCAGAAGAAGATTCAACAATAACTTTAAGAAGTAACGTGTACACAAATGTAACGGGGATAAGCGGGATATGTAAACAATGCAGTTTTTCAAAGAAGAATAAGATAACTCTTTCAAAGTGTCTCGGGCAATATATATCGTGTGACCTCATCGCTGACTAGAAGATTCTAGATTCTAGTCCAGTCTTGTCCTTCAAAGTCTATTTCTTCCCAGTGACTTGCACGATGAGTAGGTGCAGGATTGTCACGGTGTAATGAAGATTGAACCGTCGCTATTTCCGCTCCATCAGTTCCGAGTGCAGCTGAGAGTCACCGCACACTTCACTCAATATTCAGACTGCGGTATCCCCGCCCACAGCTTCCGGTTGCTGCTCTCACTCTGACCCAATTGTGTTACTGGAGAGATTGCTGCTGGTGGTTCATTCCTCTCATTGGCCCGATCGGCAATACAGTGTGACGGTATTTCTGTCTCTGACAGAGGATTTCTCTCATTGCAGAGTTACAAACTCAAGAAGGATCATGAGGCACCGTCTCGCTTCGCTCCTCATTGTTATCTCACTTCTCAGTAAGTATTTCCTTCCCAGTAGCACTCCAGTCACTTCCTGATTGCTGTAAGCCAGATATTATTGTTGGTAAAATTACAGTGATTATTTTGCAGATTCTTTTATTGCTAAATATGAGGCTGACTCTGATTGTCATTATTGCTGTTACTTCTGTTAGAATGGAGCGAGCAAGATAACGTGGAACAAAAGGAACCTGAAACAACGGTTAAAGAGAAAAGTGAAGTTACATTAACCTGCACATTGAAAACAAGTGCTCCTAGCCTTTATGTGTACTGGTACAGTCAGCAGCCCGGGAAAGCTCCAATGTACATGTTTCGTCTTACTGGACAGAATGTGCAAAGGAACACCGACCTCAATGATCGGTTTTCTTCTACGTTTGATAAACAGAACAAGACTACGGAGCTAACAATCAGTAACACAATGATCTCCGACAGCGCCGTGTATTTCTGTGCCCTGGAGCCCACACTGCTACAGAGATATGCTGGATCCCGTACAAAAACCCCACACTTGCAGTTCCAGCTGCTGCTCAGCAGGGGGCGCATCCTCATCGGTAGTTTAGTTTCCATACTCAGAGTGACAAAATCTGTAAGGAAAGAACACTCAAAAACAGCAAGAGGTGAGGTCCACCTGCAGTTATTCCAGTTGACGATTGCCACTTGCATTCATAACAGATATAATATTGACGAATCGATCTGTGATTCCTTAACTCCTGCTTAATGTTCATATCCTGGTGTACAGACTCGCTCACTCAGTAAACTATCAGGTCTCACTAAACGACAACAAGTGCAGCAATTTATGTACATGTCGAACTTTTCAAATCATTACATGTCCCAAGGAGTTTCAGAGGAATATTTAGGTCGTATGGTCAAAAACGTGGTCAAAGAGTTTAGTTATTTGGGGTGGCACAGTGGCTAGCACTGCTACTTCACAGCGCCAGGGACCCAGATTCAAACCTGGCCTTGGGCGAGTTTGTGGTATTTGCATGAGGTGCCCGTGTCTGATTTGGTTTCCTCCCTCAATCCAAAAATGTGCTGTGGATAAAAATATGCAGATTAGGTGGATTAGGTGGATTTAATACACCTCAATCAGGTCCCCCATCAGCCTTCTCTGCTCCAAGGAAAACAACCCCAACCTAACCAGCCTCTCTTCATAGCTGAAACACTCCATCCCCGGCATCATGCTGGTGACTCTCCACTACACCCTCTCTACTGCAATCAAATCCTTGCTGCAGTGTAGTGACCAGAACTGCACATAATACTCCAGCTGTGTCCTAACAGCTCCACCATAGCCTCCCTGCTCTTATATTCAATGGAAAATAAACTCAAATATTTCATAAGCCTTCTTAACCACTTGTCCTCTACCTTTAGGGGTCTATGGATACGCACCCGGGGTCCCTCCGGTTACTGTAATTCCTAGCGTCCTACCATTCATTATATATTCCCTTGCCTTTTTAGTCCTGCCAAAATGTATCACCTCGCACTTTTCAGAGTCCATTTGCCACTATTCTAAGGTTTTCCTCCTCGCTATTAACCACATTAACAATTTTCTCGGAGTCTGCGAACTTACTGATCATACCTCTTGCCAGCGTCCTTGGGTTACCCGGAATGTGGAGCTGAGGCCATGGTCACCTTAGTCATGATCTCATTGAATTGTGGAGTAACTCAAGCGGCCGATTGACCGACTCCCTGCTCCTACGTCGGATGTTCATATGGCAAT
The DNA here is from genome assembly GCF_047496885.1 of Scyliorhinus torazame. Classification (NCBI taxonomy): domain Eukaryota; kingdom Metazoa; phylum Chordata; class Chondrichthyes; order Carcharhiniformes; family Scyliorhinidae; genus Scyliorhinus; species Scyliorhinus torazame. The sequence goes on from NC_092711.1 coordinate 9,628,854, forward strand.
GGAAAGGCCCTGCATTTTCCTGAGTGTGTGTTTGTTATCCTTCAATGGTGTGGCGGTCCCTATGCCGCAGCCGGTTCGCGGTACTTGTTATCAGAAAATTATCACATCTTGCTTCATTGCAGCAGAGAAATGCATTCCTCCGATTGCTAGCGACACTCCAGTGAAAGGCAAGGCCAGTACTATTGGGCAGCCAATATCTGGATATTAATGTGTACGTGGCACACCCGGAAGTTTGTAACCTGGAATTAACCTTATGACAGGAATGTTACAGCACTCGGAATCGCAGATACACAGAACCACACAGTTCAGACGAGGCCCTTCGGCCCCTCGTGTCTGCACCAACACGCAAAAAACACCGGACCGACCTACCTAACCCTATTTGCCAGCACTTGCCCCATAGCCTTGAATGTTATGATGTGCCATGTGCTCATCCTGGTACTATTTAAAGGATGTGAAGCAGACTGCCTCTACCACCCTTCCAGGTAGATTATTCCAGACCGTCACCACCCTCTAGGTAAATAAGATGTTCCTCAAATCCCCCATTACCTCCTGCTCCTCACCTTGAACTTGTGTCCCCTCGTAGCTGACCCTTCAATTCAGGGGAACAGCTGCTCCCTATCCACACTGCCCCTCATGATCTTGTCCACCTCGATCAGGTCGCCCCTCAGTCTTCTCTGCTCCAGCGAAAAGAACCCAAGCTTATCCAACCTCTCTTCATAATTTAAATGTTCCATCCCAGGCAACATCCTGTTGAATCTCCTCCTCACCCCCTCCAGTGCTATCACATCCTTCCTATAATGTGGCGAACAGAACTGCACACAACACTTCACCTATGGTCTTACGACAGTTCTGTACAGTTCCAACATGACCTCCTTGCTTTTATTATCTATGCCTCTATTGTCCCTCCAAGCAGGGGTTGCACGGTGACACAGGGGCGGCACAGTAGTTAGCACTGCTGCCTCGTAGCGCCAGGAACCCGGGTTCACTTCCGGCCGTGAGTGACTTTCTGTGTGCAGTTTGCACTTTCTCCCCGTGTCTGCGAGGGTTTCCTCTGGCTGTTTAAGTTTCTTTTTCATTGTCATTACTTTACAAGTTACAAAGCCAGAGCTCAGAGTGTGAACAGGGGCAAACCCCTAATGCAGCTCCTTGCCTGCTCCAAAAACCAATTCAAATTCAATCCAATTCACAGTCCCCACAAAAGAAACATACCAGATGCAGGCATTACACCTGACCTCACGCTCACCTTAGCCAAAAGGCCGAGAAGCGATTTCCTCCCACAGTTCAAAGATGTCTAGGAAATCTGGATTGGCCATGTTAATTGGCCCTTAGCGCCCCGTTGTCTCAATCGGGTGAAGTATGTCTCTGATCAGCGTGGGAATCCAACATCAGACATGTCGTGTCAATGGAAACTTCAAGCATTTTCGATTGACAAATTGATTTCTATTAAAGTCAAACCCGGCATCTTGTGCTTCCCATGTCCCAACTGATAGTAATTCTCGTGTTGCTCGGCGGTTATTGTATATTAAGCGTACATTGTAATAATAATCTTTATCAGTGTCACAAGTAGGCTTACATTAACACTGCAATGAAATTACTGTGAAAAGCCCCACGTCGCTACTTTCCAGCGCCTGTTCGGGTACACTGAGGGAGAATTCAGAATGTCCAAATTACCTAACCGCACGTCTTTTCTGGAATTGTGGGAGGAAACCGGAGCACCCGGAGGAAACCCACGCAGGCACTGGGAGAACGTGCAGACTCCGCACAGACAAGCTCAAGCCGGGAATCGAACACAGGTTCTGGAGCTGTGAGGAAGCAGTGCAACCACTGTGCCACCGTGCCGCCTATTACGTGCCCTGTACATTAAGTACCGCAGCAGATATTGATCCATTCTGCATTTCGTTACAGGAACAGGTAATGAGGAGTCTTTGCCCTTGGACTAAGCTTGAAGAGCAGGCCATGATTTTCGGCAATCATTTGAGTGATTCCCTCTGTTGCTAAGTAGATGTTCCGGTTTTTAAAGTTACAATAAAATTCGCGGCATGATAGCTCTCAACATTGCCCAAACTCTTCCTCGGTTGATCTACATGACAGAAAAATGTTCGGTAAATAGACTACTGTTTCCGTGAGCACAGGAACACCTCATTCGCGAAAAGGAACCTCAGTGAAGCTGTAAATACTCACCGTCGCTTCTCTTTGGCACTTTGGATCTTCTCTACCTCTGTGCCACACTTCGCAGTAATTGACCTCCCTGACCTCCACGCCGAGAGCGCTTATACTGAGCTAACCGTTGTGTTTCGATTCGTCAGCAGCCGCCAGATATCGTCCTGAAACTTTATCTTTCATCGTTACTAAGGTGTTGGTGATGATCCATCTCGATGGCTGTACCGGATTCTCCTGAAACCATTGCATTTGGAACATGTTGGGACCTTTATATTGGCAATCTAACTTCACCAAATCCTATTCTGACACTGTTATTGTCACCGGCAACTGAGTTACTGGATGCGCAGATCCAGTAACTCAGTAACTAAGTTACTGGATTTGCGCATAGACCACCTGAGAAAGTATATTGTCTCAGTATTCCTGCATCTGTTCCCTTAACTGTTTCTTCACCATATCTTCATCTCTTTCCCTTTCTGCCTTCATCTCTCCCTCATTTTTTTGATTCTGTCCCACTAATTATCACTCGTTATCTCCCTCATTTCTACCATTCCCTTTCATCGTGTCCACCTCCCAACATCTCGAACGTTTTCGATCTATTTAGCTCACTTTTTCTATCACAGTCTCTCCCTGTAAATCTGTCATTTGTTTTTCTTCATTTATTAGTTCCCATTTCTCAGTATTGCTGCATTTTTCCCTCTCACAGTATATTCATCTAAATTCTCCGTTCTCTCTCTGTTTCGCTCTGTTTGCCTTTATGTCTCTCTTTCATTATCTGCCATTGTCTTTCCTACTGTTTATCTCCCTGTTTGGAAGAACAGCCCGCACTGCACAGTTATACTCAGTCCATATCTGTTGGTTGATTTCGACCTCCGTTGGTACATAGGTATTCGGGGTAAGCGCCGTGATATTTGCTGAAATGTGTAACTGCGGACAAAGAGCTAGGTCCCAGGAATTCGGCGACCGGATTTCTCTTGAATTGGACAAGGGCAACGAGGCATCGCAATTAATTGTCCGAGAGGTAAGTACTCGCTGAGGTTTTTGTACCAGCTCTTGTCTTTTATTTGACGCGCTGCCTCGCTGCGCAGTAATAGACCGCTCCGTCCTCCACACTGAGGCTGCTTATATTGAGGTAACCAGACTTTGTCGACACGTGGCCTATGCCAGATATCGTCGAGAGATTTCGTCTTTTTTCAGTGTTACCGCATTGCTAATTATTCATTTTGGAGCTTGTGTCTGTTTTTGTAGATACAATTGCATGGTGAATATCAGCTGGTCTGTATATTCACAGTCTAACTGCGCCGATCCTTCTTCTAACACAGTTAAGGACACCGGAGATTGAGTTACGGGAACTACACGCAATCCGCCTGTGAATGTGAATGAGCATAAGAGCATCGTGTTAAAGAGGATCGATCGAGAGTTGTGCCTATCTGTATGTGTGTGTAAATTCCCATTTACCAGGCAGCACGGTAACACAGTGGTTAGCACAATTGCTTCACAGCTCCAGGGCCCCAGGTTCGATTCCGGCTTGGGTCACTGTCTGTGCGGAGTCTGCACATCCTCCCTGTGTGTGCGTGGCTTTCCTCCGGGTGTTCTGGTTTCCTCCCACAGTCCAAAGATGTGCAGGTTAGGTGGATTGGCCATGATAAATTGCCCTTTGTGTCCAAAATTGCCCTTAGTGTTGGGTGGGGTTACTGGGTTATGGGGATAGGGTGGAGGTGTTGACCTTGGTTAGGGTGCTCTTTCCAAGAGACGGTGCAGACTCGATGGGCCGAATGGCCTCCTTCTGCACTGTAAATTCTATGATAATATATTTAGAGAAAGTCGCCATAGTCCCAGATTGTCAAAGGTTACTTTCCCCTTTGAGGGGGAGAGCTGAATGGTGGCGATTTAACCTGAGCATCCCCACCCGTCCGTCAAGGGACAGTTGAGAAGGCAGGTTCTTCATTAATAACCTCAGCCGCGATGGAAATTGAACCCGCGCTTGCATCACTAATGAGCTTTCCAGCCAACTCAACTAAACCGGCCGCCAAGATCGATCTTCTGGTCAACTATAAAATACAAGCAAAAACTCTTGCGTCAATCTGATAAATTATCCTGGTGATCTTAACCCTGGACTCTTAACCCTGGACTTACGATGCAACAGCGCTGTCAGTATTATCAGAAACATGTCTGACTCAATCTCTTTCAGTGAACGGGAATATAATAAGTCAAGGATTGAGAAGGAGGAAGGGAACCCGGCCTCTTTATAGCTCATTGTTCCACCCACACACTGCAGGAGGCCAGACCCATTGTGACCAAACTCAGGGCAGCACGGTAGCACAGTGCTTAGCACAGTTGCTTCATAGCTCCAAGATCCCAGGTTCGATTCCCGGCTTGGGTCACTGTCTGTGCGGAGTCTGCACGTTCTCCCCATGTCTGCGTGGGTTTCCTCCGGCTGCGTGGATTTCCCCCGGATGCTGCGGTTTCCTCCCACTGTCCAAAGATGTGCAGGTTAGGCGGATTGAACATTCTAAATTTCCCTTCGTGTTCAAAAAGGTTAGGTGAGCTTATCGGGAGAGAGGGTGGACGTGTGGGACTTAAGTGGGGTGCTCTTTCCAAGGGCCGGTGCAGACTCGATGGGCCGAATGGCCTCCTTCTTCACTGGAAATTATATGAAGTTACCGTCCCTATTGGCGTTGACGAGGCCACACGGGACTTTAGGATTAGCATGCTTCAGTGTGACTGCCCCTGCTGGCGGATTCTGTTCCATCGGGACTTGAATGAGGTCATTGGGTGGATTTAGTGTTAATTGATTTAGATTTTTTTTAAAGTGTCAAATATTGCCTCCTGGAAATATAAATCGGAGCTGATGAGACACACTCTTTATTTCTCGTGATGTTTATGCTTCAAAAGATGTTATTCAATAAGTGTTCACATGGGTAAAACTAGTTTTTCGGAAAAGAAAATCTGAAGACGTAGGCGAAGGTGTGGAGGATATACGTTAGAATTGTACCAGGAATTGGAGACTTCACAAAGGAGAACGGTGCAGAGAAACTGAGATTGTTCTTGTTATATCAAACCAGTAAAAGGAAAGGCTTACTTAGGAATCGCTATGGGCGCAACTGTTTCCACTAAAATGATAGCCCAAGCATCCCTAATTAAGAGGAAAAAGACAGAGAGATGGTAGATTCCTTGACTAAAATGAGATGTGTTCAAATCTAGAATTGACTGCCTAAAAAGGCTGGCAGGAAAAAATTTAAATGTAACTTTCAAAAGGGAATTATCTAGGAAAGGGGAATTGGCGGGCTATGTGAAAAAATGCGGGTGGGGTTAGGCTGAAAGACGAATTGGATAATTATCTCATAAGATACAGGTCAGATAGGCCGAAAGGGCTCATGCCATTTTCGGACTTCCTGATATTTGCCTTCCTTCATTCTTCTACCGTCTATTTATTTGCAGCCATTTGAACAGTGAGCAGTTGCAAGATGGTCTCAGACGTTTGGAGACTCAAGCGTTGCTAATTCCGCTCCGTCAGTTCTGAGTGCAGCTGCGCACACTGCACTCAACATTGAGTCTGCGTCATCCCGCCCACAGCTTCCGTTTGCTGCTCTGCCCTGATTGGGTTATTGGCTGCTCCGTTCATTGGTTGAACCAGCCGTGCAGGGGGGCGGGGAACTGTATTTATGTCTCTCACAGAGGTTTTCTCTCTCTGCACAGTTACAGAAGGACCATGAGGAACCGTGTCACTCCGATCTTCATCGTTATATCATTTTTCAGTAAGTCCCAGTAACACTCAGTCTCCTCCTCATTGTTCTAACCCAGATGTTATTATTGATCAAATAATAGTGATGCTGGTTATGATGCGTCAATAGATGAATATGGGACTGATACTGTTGTTGTTTTTCCTCTATTTTGATATCAGAATGGAGCCACCAAGACCCAGTGGAGCAACCGGCTGCAAAAATGACGACTGAAGAAGGAAGTAATATCACATTAACCTGCACTTTGAAAACAAGCGATTCTGATCCGTATGTGTACTGGTACAGTCAAAGCGCCGGGCACCCTCCATATTATCTGCTTCATATTCTGGGAGGGAAACTATTCAGACACAGAGACATCAGTGACCGCTTTTCAGCTACTTTAGATAAAACTGCGAAGATTACCAAGCTAATGATTGCCAACACCCTGATCTCTGACAGTGCGGTATATTTATGCGCCCTGCAGCCCACAGTGATACCGATCTCATGGACCCCTTACAAAAACCCCACAGTGAGAATTCCAGTTAGTGCTCAGCAGAGGGTGCTCACACACCGATTATCAGACGTTATAATCCAGCCTGCACAGTGAGTGTCATAGTCAGGGACCATCGTAAAACAGCAACAAACGCAACCCCCTATAAGAACAGAGAATAACCACTTCCAGTCATATCATTCACAGCCTTCCGGATTTACCATTGAGTTCAGCAATTTCGGACTGTGAACTCTCTCCTCCACCTTCACTCCATTTTTTTCGATCAATTTATTTTCATATCTTCCATCGATCCGTTTTTTCTTGACCATTGTCTCCCCTCCCCCACTCCCCGCCACTGGGGTCATCTGTACCTTGGTAGTCCTTTGACACATTGCTTACCGCTGTACTGCCATTGACACATTCTGACCTCTTAATGTGCCAATAACAGTACTCCTTCTTAGCCATTATCACCAGCATATACATTGCATTTGTGCGCCTGTCCATATATTTGTTAATCTCCACCTATCACTGATCCACTATCTAATTCCCCCATCCGCTCCACGCCCCTCCCCCACAACAGTATAAATCTGACGTAATTTCCAGTTCGCTCCAGCGTTGACAGAGTCATCCAGAAACGTTAGCTCCATTCTCTCTCCACAGATGCTGTCAGACCTCCCGAATTTTCCAGCATTTTATTCCTATGTAAATGCAGTAATATTACTGTGCCATTTACACGAGCAAAAGTGAACATTACCAATCGCTCTATGGTGCTTTCATTCACCCCCCCCCCCCTTTAATGCCTTCCTCTGTGATTTTTCGAGCCAACTGTCTCCATCCGTTGCCCAGAAGTGAAAACATTTCTTCTTCCATCTTTAAATTAAACTTTTCAGATCATTAATAGTTTTTTGGACATTAATTCAGAACTATTCCATCCCAGATGCCCATAGATTCATCCTCAGTTTTCTCGGAGGTCGGTAATACGGATTTTATTCAATATTGAACAATTCACTAATCCTGACAGGCGTCTGTTGACTTTGCATTCCTCCAAATGGAACGGGTGTGTAAGTATTGCCTCTGTTACAGAGAGTGGGGGGGGGGGGTATATAATGTTCGGTGGGAAGGTTATTATTGATTTAAGATCGTTACCCGTTGATTCTCTGTATGAGATTTTATCTGCTGTTGCCCTTGCTACAGCAGATGTTGCTGTCTTGCCTGCACTTACTGGAGAGGGTGCTCCGGCTGTTCTATGCTTGGCATTGTTGTATCAGCAGTTCACTGGAACGGGGCTCGATCGTTTTGCTCTGTCAGAGGCTATCGTGATTGATTGGACCGCAGAGCTGCCCATGTAACCGTCACGTGGGGCGATCTCACTGATCATTATTTCACTTTTAAATCAATATTTTCTTCCCAGATAAAATCCAGTCAGCCCATTTCTCCTGCCATCTAGTTGTTATGGATATACTGATGATGCTGATGAAATAATGATCATTACTACCATTTATGTTAGTATAGGAGGATTCAGAAAATAATTGTATTCGCTGGAGTTCAGAAAAATAAGGGGAGACCTCAGATAAACTTATAAACTTACAACAGGACTGAACGGGGTATTTGCAGGAGGGATGTTCCCGATGGTGGGCGTGTCCAGAACCAGGGGTCACAGTCTGAGGATACGTGACCGACCATTTTGGACAGACCTGAGGAGAGATTTCTTCACCCAGTGAGTGATCAGCCTGTGGAATTCGTTACCACAGGGAGTAGTTGAGGCCAAAATATTGTCTGTTTTCAAGAACAGTTAGATCCAGCACTTCGGGCGAAGGGGATGACAGTATTTGGGGGAATGTGGGATTAGGCGCTTGAGTTCGATGACTCATAATGAATGGCTGAGCAGGCTCGATGTTCCGAATGGCCTCCTCCTGTTCCTATTTTCTCTGTTTCTGCATCAGAACCGAGCCAATAAGACACATTGGGACGGTGGGTTGCTGAAATGAGGCTTGGAAAGGAAAGTAATATCACCCCAAACTACACCTTAAATCAAGTTTTTCTGAATGTTCAGTGTTCTGTTCGTGTTAACAGCGCTATCGTCCTCCAGGGTACATGCATAATCTCTGCAGAGGGAGAAAAACCTGGAACACCGATATTACTGATCGATTCTATTTCACGTTTAGCAAAACTATCAAAATCACCGAGCTGACGGTCATCAAAGCCCTGATCACCGACACCGCCGTGTATTTCCGTGCCATGAGTCCCCACGCTGCTATCGAGAGAAAGCAGGTCAAACACAGTGACAATTCCAGTTACTACGCAGCAGAGGGCGCTCGCAAACAGGAGCAATAATGCAACCTGTGGGGTGAGAGCCAGAGGAATCTATCTCAAAATGCAATAAACACACAACGCAACAATCACTGGTGAGGTCCACTCGCAAAATTATCATACTTGATGATTTCAATTCGCAATATATTAAACATGGTCTTCACAAATGCAAATGTGCAGCCTTAATTGTCCTTGAGACTTAACATTTATTTTCCCACACTGCCCCATCGAGTCGCCAGTTCCCACGTTTCACCCATAATCGTTTTACTTTCTTTCTTCTGATATTTAGATTAATGATTTAAAACTCAATTTTCTGCTCGGCATATTATTTCAGTCCGGCAAGAGTCCAACTTTCGAAATATCAAAATAGTCAGCCCAGGCCAATGAATAACCACATAATCTTTCCTCTTCAGGCCGTCGGCATCAGAACATCTATCTGATATCCACGAGAGGGCGAGAGGCCGGCAGCTCACAATATCGCTGGTGGGGTTCGCAGCACCTGTAGCGAGTTGAGTAAGACCTCATCCATTTTGAAATAAACATAGGTTTAATGGTTGAACTCAACTGACCTCAATGGTTTGGAGAAGCTAATGCAGGCAATAATCATCACGAAGACATTCTCATATCGCAGGGTTTGCGCCTGATATTGGTCAGAGCACAGAGAGAGGGAGGGAAGGCGTGTCTGATGTGGGAAAGGATGTGAGAATGAGACTGAAAGACTCCCTTTGACCTGTTTTCTGAATTACTTCACTCTAACCATTTGGGTACCATGTGTATTTCTACTCCGAGTGGATGTGGCATGAAAAGTTTAACTGGGCGGCTGATATAAACTCTAATGAATGAGAACTCGCTTTACATGTCCCCCAGACGCTGTGAACCTGCTCTTTGACCTTTGCTCCTGGGTTTTGAACAGAATAATGCAGAATTTCTGAAAAGCGCTGACGACCTTCTCTCATAAAGATATCCAAAATCCGAGAGCCGTGGCTCAGTGAATAAACGACAACGAACCAGATTGAAGTTCATCGTTTGATGGGTGTGTCCAGAACCAGGGGTCACAGTCTGAGGATTCAGGGTAAACTATTTCGGACAGAGATAAGGAGACATTTCTTTACACAAAGAGTAGCGAACCTGCGGAATTCATTACCACAGAAGCAGTTGATGCTAAAGCTTTGAATATATTCAAGAGGCGGCTGGATATAGCAATTGGGGAGAATGGGAGTAAAGGCTATGGGGAGAAAGCAGGATTAGGCTACTGAGTAGGATGATCAGCCATGGTCGTGATCAATGGCGGAGCAGGCTCGAAGGGACAAAAGGCCTCCTCCTTCTCCTATCTTCTATGTATCTATGTATCGATGTAAACAGTAAGAAGCCTTACAACACTAGGCTAAAATCCAACAGGTTTATTTGGAAACACGAGTTTTCGGGGCGCAGCTCCTTCATCAGGAACGTCGCTCCCTCGCCTGATGAAGGAGCTGCGCCCCGGAAGCTCATGGTTGCAAACAAACCTGCTGGATTTTAACCTGGTGTAAGACTTCTTACTGAGCTCACCCCAGTCCAACGCTGGCACCTCCACACCATTTTAAACAGAAGGAGCCACTGAACGAAATCCTGCTTACGTTAGTTGGAAACGTTTATTCTTTAAGAATGTTCAGTTGCTTGTGCAGTGACAGTTCGCGCCGTTGCTCTAAAGTGAAAGATCTATTCTTTTTAGCCATATGCTCACACACAATTTTTTCTTTCGGGAATATTAGCAAAGGATTCCAGAGTAAATATGAAGCCGTTGAACCGCATCGTAAGCTTTCCTTCCGGAGCAAACAGGTCCTCGCGGTGGACATGAATAAGTCGTTTCTGGGGACGCTGCCGTTGTGTCACAAGACTGGTTGTCCAAGCCAAGCCAACAAAATATGTAATCATGGTGAGACAATTGGCCCAGTGATTCGTGAGAGAAGCATCACAGGGGTCACGGCTGCCAATCCCCTGATGGCAACACTAAACTAACTGTCAGAAACTGAGTTTCCGAATTAACCAAATTCAGGAACAACCCCGTGTTTGACTGTGCAGTAAACAGAAAAGGGGTGGAAATGGCGCAGTGGTATTGTCACAGAGTCATAGAATTTACAGTGCAGAAAGAGGCCATTTGGCCCATCGAGTCTGCACCGGCCCTCGGAAAGAACAAACAACAAAGAACAAATAAAAGTACAGCACAGGAACATGCCCTTCGGCCCTCCGACCATGCTGGCCGGCTAAACTACAATCTTCTACACTTCCTGGGTCCGTATCCCTCTATTCCAATCCTATTCATGTATTTGTCAAGATGCCCCTTAAATGTCACTATCGTCCCTGCTTCCACCACCTCCTCCGGCAGCGGGTTCCAGGCACCCACTACCCGCTGTGTAAAAAACTTGCCTCGTACATCTCCTCTAAACCTTGCCCCTCGCACCTTAAGCCTATGCCCCCTAGTAATTGACCCCTCTACCCTGGGGAAAAGCCTCTCACTATCCACTCTGTCTATGCCCCTCATAATTCTGTAGACCTCTATCAGGTCGCCCCTCAACCTCCGTCATTCCAGTGAGAACAAACCGGGTTTATTCAACCTCTCATAGCTAATGCCCTCCATACCAGGCAACATTCTGGTAAATCTCTTCTCCACCCTCTCTAAAGCCTCCATATCCTCTGGTAGTGTGGCGACCAGAATTGAACACTATACTCCAAGTGTGGCCTAACTAAGGTTCTATACAGCTGCAACATGACTTGCCAATTCTTATACTCAATGCCCCGGCCAATGAAGGCAAGCATGCCGTATGCCTTCTTGACTACTTTCTCCACCTGTGTTGGCCCTTTCAGTGACCTGTGGACCTGTGCACCTAGATCTCTCTGACTGTCAATACTCTTGAGGGTTCTACCATTCACTGTATATTCGCTCCCTGTAATAGACCTTCCAAAATTCATTACGTCACATTTTTCCGGATTAAACTCCATCTGCCATCCCTCCGCCCAAGTCACCAAATGATCTAAACCCAGCTGCATCCTCTGACAGTCCTCATCACTATCCGCAATTCCACCAATCTTTGTGTCGTCTGCAAAGGTTCTACTCTTGAGGGTTCTACCATTCACTGCATAGATCATGCTATTGAAGCCCACACCTCCCACCCTCCTGTAACCCAATAACTCCACCTAACCTTTTGGAGACTTAAGGGGCAATTTAGCATAACGAATCCACCTAACCTGCACATCTTTGCACTTTGGGAGGAAACCGGAGCACCCGGAGGAAACCCACGCAGACACGGGGAGAATGTGCAAACTGCACACAGACAGTGACCCGAGCTGGGAATCGAATCTGGAACCCTGACGCGGTGAGGCAGCAGTGCTAACCGTTATGCCACCATGCCGGCCCGTGTCGCCGGACTAGTAATCCAGGGATCCAGAGTCATACTTTGATGACTCGAGTTCGAATCCCGGCATGGCAGATTAAGGTGACCATGAAACCATTGTCAATTGTCAAACCCACCTGAGTTTCAAATGTCCTTTAGGGAAGAAATCTGCCGTCCTTACCTGATCTGGCCTAAATGTGACTCCAGACCCACAGAAATGTGGTTGACTCTTAAATGCCCTCAGGGATGGGGAATAAATGCCGGTGCAGCCCGCGACGCCCACATCCCACGAACGAATCAAAATAAACACTGGTGTAATTTTCACCATCCAGCGGACGGTGGATGTAAAGCGGACTTATACCCACTGAAATGCACTGGATTTCTGTCATCACTGGCAGGCAGAGCACCACCCTGCCGATTCACTCTGCCATTGGGGACAGCAGGAAGTGACGTGAGGGCAGCCGGAGATAGGACAGCAGATAGTTGGGGGCGGGGTTTTGGATATAAGGCTTTAAACATCCAAATTCCTTTTTTACAGAGCCGACAGCGACAATGCGGCTACTCAGCATCTGGGTTGTGTGCGGAGCGCTTCTAACAGGTAATTGTGGACCAAACACATTTCACATTTTATCTCATTTTTCACATGTGGCTTAAAATGGATTTTCAACAGTCCTTGGACCGATCTTTTCTTCTATTTGAACCAGTTTTATTTTTCAGATCTGAGTTCTGGAGATTCTGTCACGCAGCCGCTGTCCTCAGATGTTAAGACAGAAGGACAAGAGTTGACTCTTACCTGCAGATATGATACCACAGAGAGCTATTACGACTTATACTGGTACCGGCAGCATGCAGACTCCGAACCTGAGTTTATATTGTGGAAAGCTTCGGGGGGTAATGAATATAAAGCAGATTTTGCTGAAAGCCGTTTCTCTGCCGAGCTCCAGATCTCGACTAAATCCACCAGTTTAACCATCTCGGCTCTGCAGCTGGCTGACGCTGCCGTTTATTACTGCGCTCTCAGACTCACAGTGATAGGAAACAGGCTCTGCCCTGTACAAAAACTATCTTTAACTGCAGATTGCAGCCCCTTTCTGTCGCGGTTGTTAGGCTGATACAACCACAAGGTTAAGCGAGAGGAAATCAAACTAACCGCCAATGAAACTGTTCCCAGCAGTGGTTGAAAACTGAAACTGCAGAATTCAAGATGACAGACAGATCATCAATCACATTGGAATTCACCCTGTCCTTAATCATGTGCTGCCGCGCATCCGGATTCTCCCGCCTCTCCTCTCCGTGTCTCCCTGGCTCAGTGAGGCCAGTTGGTAGCGATCTGGGCCATGATTGAAAAGAAAACTGCCGGAGCGCCGCTCCAGTCAGTATCCTGATAATCCTGGTCTGTCAATGATCACCAGGAAACTGGATTGTTAATGACAGCAGAAATCACCCCAGCGCTAAGGAAGCATTCTGAAGCACAATGGTCACTGGGTACACACTACTTTGAGTTTGTTTCAAAGATCACAGTCACTATCTTGTTACTTCTGCTTATTTTGTGCACCTTGTCTCTGACCCAGCATAACTCTCCGTTTCAATCAAAGCTGTGAACAGGCCGCGGCCAAAGGCTACAGGAGTGTTCGTGGCCTTTTCTTGTTGAGTGATGCATTTTGTTGAAAACATCGCTGTGACTTTTATTGACAGGCAGAGTTTTTCCTTCGTTTTGAGCGCGGGATAGGCTGACTGGGACTTTCAGTGTGCAGATTCCACTCTCCGGGACCTTTGACTGGATCTCCTTGTATCGGTCCAGATTTCTGCACCTTCGGTAAGTTGATCTGTCTTTCTAGTAAACATCCTTGCCCTTCAAAAATGCATGGAAATAAAAACAAATTATTCAGCGAATGACTGCAGAGTTGGACAAGTTCAAACAACAGAATCCCTAAACGAGGCTGTTCTCGCTCTGACCCGCCTCGCCTGTCCTGTTTTATTGGAGAGATTGTTGCCGTTTTCGCTGCATGGCATTGGTTGGATCAGCAGTTCAATGGGAGACTATCTATATTTCTCACCTGAGAGAGCATTTCCCTGGATGGCAGAGTTCAGAGAATCGCAGAAAAATACAGTGCAGAAAAGACGCTTCGGCCCATCCAGTCTGCACCGCCGCATGAAAGGCATCCGATCTGCCAATCCTAATCCCATTTGCCAGCACTTGGCCTATAGCCCTGAATGCTAAAACGTGCCAAGTGCTCATCCAGGTAGCTTTTAAAGAATGTGAGCCAACTCGCCTCTACCCCCCCCCCCCCTTCCCCAGGTAGTGAGTTCCAGGCCGTCACCACCCTCTGGTAAAAAGGTTTTCCCTCAATGCATCCTGAACATCTCACCCCTCACCTTGAACATGTGTCCCCTCGAACCGACCCTTCAACTAAGGGGAACAGCTTTTCCCTCTCCACCCGCTCCGTGCATATCATAATCTAGTACAGCTCGATAAGCCCACCCATCAGCCTTCTCTGCTCCAGCGAAAACAACCCAAGCCTATTCAACCTCTCTTCATAACTTAAATGTTCCATCCCAGGAAACATCCTCGTGAAACGCCTCTCCACCCGCCACAGTGCAATCACAACAAAGAAGAAAAAACAAAGAAAAATACAGCACAGGAACAGGCACCTCGGCCCTCCAAGCCTGTGCCGCTCATGATACCAACATTGGACAAAACCCTCAAGACGTCCTTGTGCCGTATCCCTCTATACCCATCCTACCCATATTTGTCAAGATGACTTTTGAACGGCGTTAATCTATCTGATTCCACAACCTCCCCTGGCAACGCGTTCCAGGCACTCACCACCCACTGCATCAAAATCCTGCCTCGCACATCTCCTCTAAACCTTGCCCCAGGGACCTTAAACCTATGCCCCCTGGTGACTGGCCCCTCCACACTGGGAAAGAGTGCCTGCCCATCCACTCTATCCACGCCCCTCATAATCTTGTAGACCTCTATCAGGTCACCACTCGACCTCCGACTTTCTAATGTAAACAGTCCGAGTCTATTCAGCCTCTCAGCATGGCTAACACACGTCAGACCAGGCACCATCTTGGTAAACATCCTTTGCACCCTCTCAAGAGCGTAGCTCCGTCATCAGGTTCTGAAAGCTAGTGATTCCAAATAAACCTGTTGGACGTTAACCTGGTGTTGTAAGACTCCTTAGTATAACATACATTATTGATAGCAAAATACTTGTCATGTTGATGTATCGGTAAATATTAGGGGTGTGCATGTCAGATGGATACATTAAGATTCAGTGAAGCAGTCTGTAGCGCAATTGATGGTTCAGGAGTAAAGTAATGTGACCATCAGCTGCACCAAGAAAACAACAGATTCCAGTCCTTACGTGTTCATCTACAGTCAGGGTATGGACATTGTCCACAGCATGTGTTTTATCTCTATTGAGGTAGAGCAAAGTCGGGAACCCCGACTTTACATTGCGATTATTTCCCATGTTCGGTAATGCGAGTAAACTACCTGTACTGCGCTGTGATGTTCTATGTTCTAAACTACCGAGTAAATGATGAACAAAATATCGATTTCAGAGGCCAGTGCCTACCTCTGTGTGATGGAGCCCCTCGATGCTGCAGGGATACATCAGAGCCTTGGCAAAAGACGACAGAAGGAGTTAATGATTTAAAGAGGTGAACTGTGATTCGGCTTCCTTCTCCGTCAGTCGGTTGCTTTGCAGTTTCACGAATCTTCTTCACGAGGAGGAATACAGATACCTGGTGAATTCCATTGCATTATATCTACAGTAACTCACCAAGGTTCCTTCGTTGGCACTCCTGAACATCTCTGGAAGGGTTCACCAGGCAGGAATGTTCCCTTCCAGTCGGGGAACACTTCAGCAGTCAAGGGCATTCAGCCTCTGATCTCCAGGTAAGCGTTCTCCAAGTGGCCTTCAGGACGCGCGACAACGCAGAATCGCCGAGCAGAAACTTATAGCCAAGTTCCGCACACATGAGTGCGGCCTCAACAGGGACCTGGGACCTGGGATTCATGTCGCATTACATTCATCCCCCACCATCTGGCCTGCGAAATCCTACCAACTGTAACACCTCTTTAACCTGGGGTTACCCCATCTCTGGATCTGTAAAGATTTAATCACCTGCTAATGGTCGCATTCCAAGCATTGTCTGGCATCTTTAAATTTGTCTATATATGTGTTTCTGGAACAGACCTCTTCATTCACCTGAGGAAGGAGCAGCGCTCCGAAAGCTAGTGACATCGAAACAAACCTGTTGGACTTTAACCTGGTGTTGTAAGACTTCGTACTGTGCTCACCCCAGTACAACGCCGGCATCTCCACATCATAGAAGTACAAGAACAGCAGATACCTGTGAATACCACTATCTGGATGCTCACCCCAACCCCCACCAAGTCACCCACCACACTGATTTGGAAATATATCGGATGTTCCTTCACTGTCGTTGGATCAAATTACTGGACATGCCACGCCCCCTATCAGCATTTGGGGTGTACACACAGTCCAGGGACTGCAGTCGTTCAAGAAGACAGTTCAGCATGACCTTCTAAAGAGGAACTATTTGTAAGGCCACATCTGGAGTATTGTGAACAGTTTAGGTCTCCTTATATGAGGAAGGATGCTCTTGCTTTGTATGGAGTGGCGCGACGGTTTCCCAGACTGATTCCTGAGATGGCGGGTCTGTCATCTGTAGAGAGACGAAATCGGTCAAGATTATATTCATTGTGTTTAGAAGAGTGAGTAGATCTCATAGAAAGTTACACATTTCTAACAGGATTAGACAGGGTACGTTCAGAAAGAACGTTCCCGATAGTGGTGGAATCCAGAACTAGTCGTCATAGTTTTGGAATATGAGGCAAACCTTTTAGGGCTAATCTTGGTGAATCTGTGGAATTCGGTACCACAGAAAGTAGTTGAGGACAAAATATTGTGTAATTCCAAGAAGGAATTAGATAGAGCTCTTGTGGCTAATGGGATCAAGGCTATTGGGGGAAGGCGGGATCAGGGTATTGAACCTGATGATCAGCCATGATCATTATGAATGGCGGAACAGGCTCGTAGGGCCGAATGGTCTCTTGCTGCTTCTCTTATCTATGTATGCTTCTGTGGGATATTATATGCAACATCACACATTGGCATAAAATCAACTCTCAGTAAAGGGACCGTCTCGGTTACTTGGATAATTATCACAGTTAAGCTTTTTGCAAGCAGTCACTGCACTCCCCAGTTCCTCACTCTGATACTGTATTTTATGATCGTCAGTATCTCTGATCAAAGCGCCTATCTAATGGCAGTTACAAAGAGAACCACTGCAGTAACATTCTCCGCGGTAACCCTGCCCGCAGGTTCCGTTAGCTGTTCTCTATTGAACCTCCCGGCCTGTCCTGTGTTATTTCAGAGGTTGCTGCAGCTGTTCCGGAACTGCGACTCGCAGCGAGGTTTTTGTACAGTGAATGCCGGGATTTGTCTCATTGTGCGGCTCAGTCTCACAATAATAAACAGCGGCATCAGCATTCTCCGTGTTTTTAATGATCAATTCGCCGCGTTTGTCATCACTGTAAAGATTCAGTTTAAAACGACCGCTTCGGCCGTCGCTGCTCGATGTTTTCCTTATAATCCATTCCAGTCCCTGGCCCGGTTTCTGTTTGTACCAATGCATGGCGTAAAAGCTCTCCACCTCATAGCGACAGTCTAGCCGCACGGAATTCCCTCTCTGGACACTTTTCCAAGCGGGGGATTGAAGCACCCGGTCCGACAGACACCCACCTGCGAAGAAAATAAGAATAATTCACTGGAACAACAATAAAACAAACAAACGATTTGCGTAAGGTGGTGCAACACTGTATCTTACACGTTAGCATTGTGAGGATAAAGGAGAATATATTTAATTGTGCAATGCTGTACATCACTACAATTAAAATATCAAATCTCAGTGAGAACGGGACACAGAGCATTTTAAGAAAATGCATGGAGTGGGGAAAGTATTGCAATGCCGGCTGCTTTATGTCAGTGCCGCCCACTTACTGTCTCAGTCGCGTGGTTTCGCTGCGCTTGCGCTGATTTGAACCGGATATTGACCCGATGGAGGAGGTGATTTTTTTTCTATCCGCTGCACTTTCAGCGGGCGTTTCAGATGTGAACGTATCAGTTGTCTAAAGACCAGGATGTTCTTCTCCCTGTGTAGTGAAGAGAGGCGAACCGCACCCCTTTGTCAGCATCAGTGAGTAAGGGAGACATTTCTGCTCTTTGGTCTCGAGGTATGGTTCTCGTTTACGGATTTTCAATCAATGCCCCTGCGAGCGGTCGTGGGTTTAAATCCAGGACAAGCCCTTTACTCCAGGTCAGACATTATGAATTGTTTGCGATGCTGACGGTTGATTTGCATTGGCCCACTCTGAAAAAGATCCCTCAGGACTCGGGATGTTTACGTCGTTTCTCTCCCCACAGATGATGCTCGAGGGAGTCAGTGTCTGAGCTGGAGCGCGTTTGGATAGAATTGATGCTCCAGATCTGCGTTAACTTCACAGGGACGTGACCCATCTAATCCACAGAGCCAAAGTGGAGAATTGACCTGACTTGGAGAGCTGCATCTTAACGCTGACCTCCCGGACCTCGGCCTCCTGAAATGTTCCAAAGAAGCTCAACAAACACTCGAGGAACAGCAGCGCCTCTTTCCACTGGGCTCCATACAGCTTTCACACTCAGAGTGTGTGCAACAGTCTCACACTGTAAATGCTGCCCCTATTCTGTGTGTTCTTCCATCGCAGATTTGGGTTTGAATCTTGTTTCCACTTGTTCTTTGTGTCCGGGCGACAGTTGTTGATCAATCTGCCATTGACAGCTCCTCCAGACACATCTTTTGTTTCTTTGTTTCTTCCATTGCTCTGACAGAGAGCTGGCACAGACACGGCAGCCCGAATGGCCTCATTCTGTGGTGTAATTATTCTCTGATTCGATGCTAACCTCAGCCTGTGGCCAGGAACCCAAGGCCTTTTCTCATTTAATCTCTCCTGACTTGCACCCTGTCACAGCCCTTTCCTGTAGTTCTGTTTGCTCCCTCCGGGATTTCACTTGGTTAAAACGTCCGACATTTCTAACCGGTCCCGGTTTTAATGAAAGGTGATGGTGAAAGACGAGCTTTGTTGTCCTGTCGACAAATGCCGCCTGACTCCCTGAGTTGTTGCAGAATTTTCCGCTTTCTCAGCAGATGTTAGATCGACTCTCGATGGCAATGACAGTCTTGATGAATTTAAATTCCACCACCCACCATGGTGAGATTCTACCCGGGATTTCTGATTTCCTTTCCCAGTGATAATACCACGAGGTCCCAAACTAACAACTTTCACTGAATCACACACTCATTTTGCAGACTCCTCCATCAACATTCCTGACAATGTGCTGGCCGACTGGCAGAACTGACTCAGAGGTGGCGGGAAAGTGGGTTCCAGTCGGGAGTTTGGCGAGTGCTGCTGGGAAGGGATCAACTGATTTGGCAGCAGGGTGGGAACTGGAGGGTACATTCAGATGCGGAACAATCAAAAATGGTCATGGAAGGAAAATAATCATTGGCTCAGTCTAGTCATCAAAAGAATCCAACGATAGAAAATGAAATAATAATAATCTTTGTTACTGTCACAAGTAGGTGTATATGAACACTCAAATGAAGCTACTGTGAAAAGCCCCTGGACGCCACACTACGGCGCCTGTTCGGGTACACAGAGGCTGTATTCAGAATGTCCAATTCGCCTCAATTCGCCTAACAAGCACGTCTTTCGGGAGGAAACCAGAGCACCCGGAGGAAACGCACGCAGTCACTGGGAGAACGTGCAGACTCCGCACAGAGAGTACCCGATGTGGGAATCGAACCCGGGACCCTGGCGCTGTGAAGCAACAATGCTAATCACTGCAGACCGTGTCGCCCTGTAAACGGAGGTTTCGGCAGTGGTCATGGGATATAATTCACTATCATGAGCACAGCAAACAAAACAGTCCAACTGAGAGCCGCAATAGGAACCTAGCAATCTGAAATAATAGTTAATATAGAAAAGATTAAAGGGGGACAGGAATGGCGACTCAACATTTCTCCTGACAGGGTTTGCGGACAGAGATAGACAGGGGGATTAAAAGGGTGGGTAACTAGATTGGTTTGATCATCAAATACACACGTTTGTGTAGGAAAAGGAATGATATGTTGGAAGATGACCAATTGACGGCAAAGCGATTGAGTTTAGGGCCAACACAGGAGCTGTCATACACTGGGAGTGTATTATTGACCCTCAGTCAGAGGGAGATAGAATGGCAATTATTCAGGTAAATCGTTGTGAAGTGCAATAAGGAAAGGGCCATTTCACGCCCTGGAATACTAGAGCAGTATCACAACCACCATGATGCCAGTCATGTACCCAGTGCTGTAAACAGAAAAACACTGTAGGCGAGCTCCATCTGGTGGCCATCCGAGGTATGTGGACCTTTCCTGGAAAATCATCGAAGTCTTAAATTACTGAAAGATGTTGTTGCATAGAACATACAGTGCAGAAGGAGGCCATTCGGCCTATTGAGTCTGCTCGACCCACTTAACCAACTTAACCCCTCACTTCCACCCTAGCCCCGGAACCCAATAACGCCTCCTAACCTTTTTTGGACACGAAGGGCAACTTATCATGGCCAATCCCCCTAACCTGCACGTCCTTGGAATGTGGGAGGAAACCGGAGCACCCGGAGGAAACCCACGCACACACGGGGAGAATGTGCAGACTCCGCACAGACAGTGACCCAGCGGGGAATCGAACCTGCGACCCTGGCGCTGTGAAGCCACAGTGCTATTCACTTGTGCTACCGTACTGCCCGTTGCGTGGTGATGTGGCATTACTTTTCGTTTATATAGCTATTATTCCGATTTATTTCTATGAAGATAAATTTATACACGGAGACAATTCCAACTTTATTTTAAATCCTGGCGATTCCCGTTGTTTAGTGTAATATCTCAGTTACATTGGTTAAATAAACTAATTTTAAACAATATGAAACCACGGAGGTCACGATGAGATCCCAGCACGAAAAAGATGTCACTATGAAGCCTGACTCACACAAATATCCTGTGTTATTTTCTGATCTCCACGTAAGTGTTTCCATTTTAATCCTACCCATCAGCTGCAGATATTATATTTTACCTGTTATAGCTGCTCCTATTAATGGAACACGTTGGTGATCTCTGTGCAAAGTTGGTCGAATTGGATGTTCTATAGTCTGAACTTCAGGAAAACGAGAGAAAGAGAAACAAGCGGAGGACGTGTGAGAGAGAGGGGCAGAGACAGAGAAAGGGGAAACAGAGATATAAAGACCGAGCGACAGAGCGAGCAGACCTTGAGACAAAGACAGAGCTGGAGGGACAGAGAATGTCTGGGAGAAAGAGGAAGGTAGAAGATATCATTAATCCAGAACGAACACTGATTGGTGCCCAACTGTCATCAGTTTTGGCAGTTTAGCCAATCATGCTACCTTGGGTAGGGTGCTCTTTCCAGGAGCCGGTGCAGACTCGATGGGCCGAATGGCCTCCTTCTGCACTGTAAATTCTATGATATCTGTAGGAAACGCCTCTCCTTTTCCTAGTCAGTGAAGCATTCATTCATCTGAATTTCTGCTTTAATACCAGAACATATTCAAAATCTAATTTATTTCTGTCGAACTCTAATCCAGACACCATGTGTTCCCCATGTTGGTTACTGATAATAATGGTCACGTTGTCCGGTGAGTCGATGTTTTAATGTTCACCGTGTGTTCCATGTGCTATCTTAACTCCCAGGTGTTGAATACGTTTTGTGTTGTTCCAGGAACAAATGGCGAAGATTCAGTGTCCCAGGATCGACCTGAGATAACGGTTCTGGAAGGACAGAGCATTAACCTGGACTGTAGATACTCGACAGCTGTATTTGATACTCTGTTCTGGTACATTCAGTATCCCGGGGATCCTCCGAGGAATTTAATGAAAGTATATAGCATGGGCACTTCAGATAAGTCTCCAGATTTCCCAGCCAGGTTCTCGGCTGCTTTGCACAAAGAAAACCAAAATGTACCTTTAAATATTGCCACGGCTGATCTCCCCGACAGTGCCGTGTATTTCTGCGCCATAAAGCCCACACTGCTGCAGAGATACAGCGGGTCCCGTACAAGAACTCACACTGGGAGTTCCAATCATTTATCGGCAGAGGGCGCTCTCACACTGATAGACAGACACAATTACTTAGCCTGTGAGGGTCACAGGGTCATTAATAAAACATCAAAAACAAACACAGCACCCACTAAGAACAAGCGAGCAGAAACTGAATAATTATATTCGTTAGTTTATAACTTGCATTTCTACTAAAATGAATTTCACAAATTAATTTACGGTTTGTTAACTCACATTTAGTCTTTTTATGATCTTTCCATTTCTGTCTGAATTATTGTGTGAACGTTTCTCCGTCTCCGTTCTCCTCTTCTAGGTCCCTTTGATCAAAGCCGGGACACAGGGTCTATATGAGGGGATTATTTTATTGGTTGACAGACAGTTTGTAGAAAATGAGCACAGTTCACAAGGCAGTGGTTGCACAGTTTATAACAAACCCAAGGAAAGAGTCCCCCTTAATGGTCATTCTCCTTTCGAGTGTCTGTTTAATGTTTTCTGACACAATTCACAAACCTGTTCCCGTCCTACAATAACCGGACCAGCAAACCCATTCCTACCCCGCCTGGGAATATGCAGCGATTCTTCTTCTAAGACACTGACTGTATCCCAGCTCCGATTGTTCCCATTCACTGACAGACAGTTTCCCAACTAGAGGTGGTAAACCACCATTGGAGACGCAAGAAAGTGAAGTAAGACAACCTGAGAAAGACAGCCGATTCTTGATGGTGCAGAATAGAAGGTGTTGCTTCGGATTTCAAGTTTTACAGATAAGACGGAGACAATGCGGCCACCCAGTGTCTGGATTGTATGGGGCTGGTGCGAGCGGGCATTTCGGAAAGTAATTGTGGAACAAACACATTTCATCGCATTTGAAAGAGCACCCTACTTAACCGCACATCGCCACCATATCCATGTAACCCTGCAACCCCATCCAACCAAAGGGAAATTTGGCATGGCCAATCCACCTAACCTGCACATCTTTGGACTGTGGGAGGAAACCGGAGCACGCGGAGGAAGCCCACGCGGACACAGGGAGAACGGGCAGACTCCGCACAGGCAGTGGCCCAAGCAAGAATCGAACCTGGGACCCTGGCGCTGTGAAACCATAGTGCTAACCACTATGTTACCGTGCTTCCCCCAGGTTAGGTGGGGTTATGCCATGAAGGCATATCTTATGTGCCATGTTGTATTTGATTGTGCTATAGTATATTCTAATGTTCTATGTGATAATAAATGTATTATGTTATTGTATATTTGCGTTCTTCTCAGATGCTGCTGGCAGTGACAAGGTATCACAGTCTCCTGAGACAATGGTGGTTGCCGAGGGAGACATTGCATCCTTGGCCTATTCTACCACAGTAGCAGGGAAGATCCGATAGTGGTAAAGACAATACCCGGATCGAACCATGAAGTACCTGGCGAGCGGTACCAGCAATCAGGACAGGGTCATAGCTCTGTTCATTTCAGCAGAGAAACGTGTGTTCTGAATGTGAGTGACTCTCGGGAGACAGACACCGCCACCCATCTCTGTGCAGTGGAGGCACGGTGAACTGAAGACCATTCAGCTCCGTACAAACATCTGCCGGGTGATTCCGAAAGTGCAGTTATCAGAGAGCTGGTCTTTTAACAACTTCCTCCCTTGGATATCACCATCAGTCGCCCAATCAGAGAGATCTGTTCCTTATTTGGGTTTATTCTTTAATATCAGAAGAGAAGGGCCAAAGTGCATTTAAATTCAATTATTTTTTGTAGCAGTCTCAACGAGACAGCATGTCCTCCATGGTGCTTTAAGATAATAATCATCGTGCTGTTCTGTGAGTCAATATTCAAAAGTCCTAAAGTGCAGAAAGACACCATTCGGTCCATCGAGTCGGCACTGACCCTCTGAAAGAGCGCTCTACCTAGGCTCACTCCCCCACCTTATCCCCATAACCCCACCTAACCTTTGGACACTAAGGGGCAATTTATCATGGCAATCCACCTGACCTGCACATCTTTGGGCTGTGGAACGAAACTGTGTGTGTGTGTTTGTCTCTGTGTGTGTCTGTTTGTGTGTGTGTGCGTGTATCTGTGTGTCCGTGTCTGTGTCTGCGTGTGTGTCTTTGTGTGTCTGTGTGTGCGTGTCTGTCTTTGTATCTGTATATGTGTGTGTGTTTGTGTCTGTCTGTGTGCGGGTATGTGTGCCTGTGTCTGTGTGTGTATCTGTGTGTATGTCTGTGTGTGTGTCTGTGTGTGTCTGTGTGTGTGTGTTTGTGTTTCTGTCGTGTTTATGTGTGTGTCTGCAATGTGTGTGCGTCTGTGTGCGTGCGTCTGTGTGTGTATTTGTGTGTCTCTTTGTGTGTGTGCCTGTCTGTGTTTGTGTGTGTATGTGTACGTCTGTCTGTGTGTCTGTGTCTGTGTGAGTGCCTGTCTGTGTGTGTGTGTACATGTGTCTGTGTGTGTCTGTGTCTGTGTATGTGTCTGTGTGTGTGTGTGTGTGCCTGTCTGTGTGTGTGTATGTGTGTACATGTGTCTGTGTGTGTCTGTGTCTGTGTATGTGTCTGTGTGTGTGTGTGTGTGTTCGGAAATCGCTGTCTTTTAAAGCAGACCAAGGCAGGCCAGCAGCACGATTCAATTCCCGTACCAGCCTCCCCGAACAGGCGCCGGAATGTGGCGACTAGGGGCTTTTCACAGTAATTTTATTTGAAGCCTACTTGTGACAATAAGCGATTTTCATTTCATTTTCAGATTCAGTAAGACGAAAGGAGTGAAAGAGAAAGAAAGAACGAGAGAGAGCCATCGAGACGAAGACAGAGCCCGGGACTGGGAGACAGACAGGAATACAGTCAGGTCAAGTCGTTATTGAAGAAAATATATATTATCAATGGAGGCAGCACAGAGGTGGTTTGCTTGCATGATCTTGGATATGGAGGAACTATCATATGAGGAAAGATTAAACAGGACTGTACTCCTTGGAGTTATAGAATCATAGAAGTATACAGCATGGAAACAGGCCCTTCGGCCCAACCAGTCCATGCCGCCCAGTTTTTACCATTAAGCTAGTCCCAGTTGCCCGCACTTGGCCCATAACCCTCTATACCCATCTTACCCATGTAACTATCTAAATGTTTTTTAAAAGACACAATTGTACCCGCCTCTACTACTACCTCTGGCAGCCCATTCCAGACACTCACTACGCTCTGAGTGAAGAAATTGCCCCTCTGGGCCCTTCTGAATCTCTCCCCTCTCACCTTAAACCTATGCCCTCTAGTTTTAGACTCCCCTACATTTGGGAAAAGATGCTGACTATCTACCTTATCTATGCCCCTCATTATTTTATAGACCTCTATAAGATCACCCCTAAGCCTCCTACGCTCCAAGGAAAAAAGTCCCAGTCTATCCAGCCTCTCCTTATAACTCAAACCATCAAGAACCGGCAACATCCTAGTAAATCTTTTTTAGCTGCCTTCCATTTTAGCCTGGCGTCTGAACTGTATTTATCATCTTGTGTTTTTTAAAGTTCTTCCCACCAAAGAGCTCCAGCATCGTATATGTCTGTTTACTGCGGCGGGAGCGGTTACGGGTTCCTTCATATTACTATTATAATGTACTTTAATGCAGGTGAATATTGACAGGAACTAATGTTAAATTATGTTTAAATGGCAGTGAAGTAACTTATTTTGACACGTGTTGTGTTTCATTCAATTGATTATATCATTTTCTCAATAATTTAATATTTTAATATAGTATTTTTTATGTCTTATTTTTCTTCCCATTTTGAATTCCTGCATCTACTTTTTTCTTTTTTCTCACTATGTTCCTTTGTTTCTCTGTTTCTGTTGTTATCTGTTCGTTTGTCTCTCTTCGTTTCTCCGGCCTTATCGTCTCCACATCACTTCACCGGGTCCCCTCACTGTACCTTGGTTGGTGAATTCGTTGAAACGGGAATTTGAGATGAATTTGATTTTCTGCTCTCTGAACTTGAATGCCAGGTGAAGGAACGAAAACGAGACAGTGAAAGTGTCTGAGAGAGAGAGAGAGAGAGAAAGAGATACCGGCAGAGAAGCCGAACAGCTCACTGAAAGAAAACGAGGTTGTTTTTGATCTCCACGGAAGCTTTAGATTTTCAAGCGAGTTCCCGGTTCTGAAGGGCAGGCAGGAAATTAGACCTCCGGCCGCAATCTGATCAACTGTGATCTTACTGAAGGTTCGAAGGGTCAACTGATCTGCGCCCGATGATATTTCTTATATGGTTAGTTTCATATAATGTAGAGAGGACCAAGATATGCTTAAAAAACAAGTATCTCAGGTTTCTTAGGCGGAATATCAATGTCATCGTGTTTTTAAGACAAAGGCATTTACATTCCCCTTTAGTCTATCGCGGGGAAGGAGTGATGAAAAAAGCCAATGTTGTTGTGTTGCTAATTCCGGAGTTTCTGAGGAGAAGAGTTTCTCACTGGCCATACTAACTGTCTACGGTCTGAATAGGAGGGGTAGTAGGCAGGCAGTGGCCCCGTGAGGTCACTGAAGAGGAAATTGTGGTAAATTACAAAAATAGAAATGAAATACGGAGTGCCCCACGGGTTTGAGGAAAATGGGATTATTGGACAAACAAGTAGAATCAGTGATATTTGGGTGGAAAGATCAGTCAGGGGATAATGGAGTTTTAAAGTGAGGGAGTTTCTGAGAAGTCAGATCATGTTGAGGAGTGGAACCAGGAGGGTCATGAATTAGTCCCTCTTCAGTGGAGGAAGTGATCAGCTGGAGCAGAAATACACACTCCCCGACCACGGCAGTGCTGACCCATCCGATGCCACGAATGGGTCATGTGCAGCAATGTCCCCAACAGCACAATCGTTTCAGAACGAAAATGAGGACAGCAAACGGAAGCTGCTCCCCGGGGCACCGCAGACTCTAAACTAGTCAGACTGTGCGGCTGGTTCACAAGTTGCTCAACTCTTTATGTCACAGCATTTCCATACATGACATTCTGTCAGGCAGGTGGCTCAATACAGGGGGTGGGGTGGGGTGGGGGTGTGGGTGTGGGGGTGGGGATGGGTGCGGGTGGGTGTGGGGGTGCGGGGGGTGTGGGGGTGGGTGTGGGGGTAGGGTGGGGGTGGGAGGTGGGGGTGGGGGGTGTGGGTGGGGGTGGGGGTGGGAGGTTGGACAATTGACCCCAACTTCGAAAAGTCACCTGGATCTCGCTGCTCTGAACACGGAACACTGTTCTCTGGAAGTCGGCACATTTCCCCGAGGGAAGGGGAGCGGAAGAGTTGGGCTGAGATTGCTGCTCCTCTGGTGGCTGGGACTGACCTTGACAAACGGCAGACTGTCAAACCCAGCGACTGAAGGTTGCATTTTTAAAAAAGGTCAGCTGTCAGATTACATGGCCGGATGTTATATTTTGTGAATCAGTGGTGTGAGGAGTGAAGGGGTGGGACTGCTTGCCAATTCAAACCCCGCCCAGAGCAGGTAGAGGGTGTAGGAGGAGCTAGCGGAACTATCTCTGACCAGTCAGCTGTCGGGTTAAAATGTTACTACCCAGTCAGCGCATTGATGCTTCTTATTGGAAATACATCTCAAAAGCACTTCCTAAACCTTAGTTTTAGCTCTCTGTACAACATTCCTTAACTGAACGGATCGTAAGAGTGAATATATATACTATTGGAAAGATTGTTCCTGAAGATATAATGAGGCTCATGCCCTATAGCCACCTGGTTATATGGTGGCTGGTTTTCGGTATGTACAGACATCATGTGTTGTTTGTTTGCAGTAATGTGATGTTGATAGATGTTTGCACGCAGTGTGGCAGTGAACATTTTGTTACCTTGTATTGCAGCGGTCATCCAGGCAGATTCTGTGTCCCAGCCTCAGACTGCACTGAACATCGCTGAAGGAGGTAGAACGAAAATAGACTGCAGCTACACAACAAACCGCGGTAACCCCGATCTGTACTGGTACAGACAGCGCAAGGACCAGGCCCCGCGATTTATCCTGTATCGAGACCGAAGCAGGAAAACAGACGCAGAGTTTGCCAAGGGAAGATTCAAAGCCGGCCAGGCTAATGCAGAGAATAAGTTTCCTTTAACAGTCACTCGAGCGGAAACCCAAGACAGCGCCGTATATTTCTGCGGGTTGAGAGACACAGCGGTTTAATACTCCTCTCTCGCTGAACAAAAACCTCACTGAAGTAGAACTGTCACAGGCTGTGACTCCAGCTCAAAGCGCTATCCGTGTCTCGGCTGTAACTGTTCCATTTCTCAACTCTCGGGCCTCTGAGCCAGGAAGTTGTGGGTTCAAGACTCCCTGCAGATATCTGAGTACGTGATCCAGCTGACACTTATACTGCCAGTCAAAGGGAGTCCCGGCGTCTCCGCAGTGAAGTATTCGGATAACCGAGCATTAGAGGCTTCAACTACCCTTTCTGGAGGACCTTAGTCACCACCGCAACACTCGCCCCAATAATGTCCATTGCCCGACTGGGCCTCAGGTCTGAACCTCGCGGCGCTGAGTTTCCCACAGAACCAAATTGGCGTCTCTGCACCAATCCAAGATCAGTACTTGAGCTCAGTCCCTTGAAACGTTCCCTAGTTCCTAGCGGATAACGTTGGACTGGACTCCTTCACTTTTAAGGTCTCAATAATCTGCTCAAGCTCATTCCCCCATCTTCTCGTTACCCACATTCTCCAAAAATGGGGCTATGTCCCCACGCCAGCGTCAAAACGCAGACGTTTCACTCTGGACTTTCCTGCTGAAAGTCCTGATGAATTCTCCTACCTGCAGCACGGTAGCATTGTGGATAGCACAATTGCTTCACAGCTCCAGGGTCCCAGGTTCGATTCCGTCTTGGGTCACTGTCTGTGCGGAGTCTGCACATCCTCCCCGTCTGTGCGTGGGTTTCCTCCGGGTGCTCCGGTTTCCTCCCACAATGCAAAGATGTGCAGGTTCGGTGGATTGGCCGTGATAAATTGCCCTTAGTGCCCAAAATTGCCCTTAGTGTTGGGTGGGGTTGCTGGGTTATGGGGATAGGGTGTTGACCTTGGGTTGGGTGCTCTTTCCAAGAGCTGGTGCAGACTCGATGGGCCGAAAGGCCTCCTTCTGCACTGTAAATTCTATGAATTAAAAAAAATTCTACGAATAAAAATTCGCTGCAGGGGGCGAGCAGGGCCCCGGAGAGCTCCTCGCAGCTCTGGCTGCGGATACCGGCCCGGCACCTCCGGTCGGGAGTCCGCGCCTGCGCACGGCGGCGGCCTCCAGCGGCTCGTGCGTCATGGTGGACTTACCCCCCCTGGACCATCCACCGACCGCTAGGCGGTGAGAAGCACGCGGTCGGGAACTCGGCCAGTTTTCCTCGGAGAATCGCCGCGGGGGCCTCCGTCCATGGCCCCCGGCCCGCGCCGCCTAGTCCGCGCGCGCGAGACTCCCGAGCGATTCTCCGGGAACCGGAGCGGAACCCAGCCCATTTTGTGAGCAAAGGAAACCAGGAAATGGGAACCGGAAACCGGAACCGGAAACAGGGAAACGGAAACCGGGAAATGGGAACCGGAAACCGGAAACGGAAACCGGGAAATGGGAACCGGAAACCGGAAGGTGTCGGTTTTTCCATTCAGAGAAAAACTAATCAAGGAGGAAAGATATGAGTTCAGCCGAGTTTTTCTGACGCTTTGTAAACCTGAGCAATTATTTCCACCACAGGCTGATGAAGAAATGGGAAAATGACGGATTTCCAGCCGCAATTCTATTTCAGAACTATTTTGTGCAGGGTGTGTGGGAGTTGGAGAGGAAATGTTGCAAAGTGACGGGAAGGGAGTAAAAGAGGGAGGACAGCAATCCTGGGAATATTGCATTACATCATAAACCAATGACAATGTAATACAAAACAGTCAACCTCCTAAACTGCCCGACAACAACAGGTCAATGCGCCTGATTGAAGCGACCAGAGGTCTTGGGATTAGCAACTTGATTTTCTGCTTTGTTCAAAAGTTTTCAATTTCCCCACTACCACTGCTGGACTCTGGAGACTGGTCAGGTTCACGGCGATGCAACTTAATCATTTACATTCACATTTCGCTCTTATCCAAAATGGTGTTGCAGCGGTAAAACTCCTCGCTCAGGTATTCAAAGATCCGTGTTGGTGATATCAGGGCAGGAGGTTCAATTCTCACCCTGGCAGCGGGGGGGGGGGGAATTTACTGAATTCAATGCATTAATAAAAATATTATGGAATTGACAAGCCAGACTCGCCTCAATAATGATGATCATTGGTTGTCGTGGAAACCCGTCAGCTTCACTGTTGTAATTAGGGGACGGAAATCTGGCACCTTGACCCGGTCTGGCTTACACTTGACACCCCGACCCAGCAATGCGGTTGTGTCTGAAATCGCAAAATAATAACCCGGGACGCCCAAATCGAATGAAACAATTTTTAAAACTCTGTACGTTCGGTTCTCCGGGGTGCATTCCGAAGATTCAGGGTGCATTTAGTGCTTTTGCTGTCTTCTTAATGCTGTATTTAGAAAGACACGGTCCAGTGCAATATAAACAGACAAGAGGTCCAATATAATAGCACCAGAGACACGGTCCACTGCAACATACACAGAGGCATGATCTGTTGCAGTCATATCTCAGACTGAAGCTAATGCAATACAAGCATAGACATAATATCAGGTTCTCTGGCTCCACCTGATCCTCTGGTTCCACACATTATCAGCCATTTCCCCATCTCCTCTGCCAATTGCCAGGAGTCTTCAGCAAAGGCTTATTAACAAGGTTGATTTTATCGGATTGTGTTGCTGGGTTCCAGAGTTTATTTAAAAATCACCAAATTGCCAACTTCACAAAGGCGATCTTAAGAATCAGCGGCGTTTCCCAAAGCACATCGTCCTTCAGCATATCTCCTGAATTGTGGGATGTGTGTTCTCAAAATGAACAATGTCCAGATGCTTGGGGAGAAATAGCGAAGCCGGTTATCATTGTTACCCCAGACTCGAAATGTGCAGCCACTCCCCAATGAATAAAACTGCAGCGCACATCACGAGATACATTCTCAGCCGACAGACACACACACACAGACACACACACAGACACACACACACACAGACACACACACAGACACACACACAGACACACACACACACAGACACACACACAGACACACACACAGACACACACACAGACACAGACACACACACAGACACACAGACACACACACACAGACAGACACACACACACAGACACACACACAGTCTCACTTTCAGCAATCTCCATCTACTGGACCCTTCATGCATTACATACACACACACAGTCTCACTTTCAGCAATCTCCCTCTGCTGGACTTTCTCTGCATCACACGCACACACACAACCAGTCTCACTTTTAGCAATCTCCATCTGCTGGACCCTTCATGCATTACACACACACACACAGTCTCACTTCAGCAATCTCCCTCTGCTGGACTTTCTCTGCATCACACGCACACACACACAGTCTCACTTTCATCAATCTCCATCTGCTGGATTCTCTCTGCATCACAGACAGACACAAACATACACACACACACAATCGCATTGTCAGCAATCTCCCTCTGCTGAACTCTCTGTCTCTCTCTCTCTCTCACACACACAAGCATGACACTCTCTCACTTCCAACCTTGTCCCTCTTCTGGACTTTCCCCTGGACTTTCCACGGCCACACACACACGGCGCCCCACACACGGCGCCCCACACACGGCGCCCCACACACGGCGCCCCACACACGGCGCCCCACACACGGCGCCCCACACACGGCGCCCCACACACGGCGCCCCACACACGGCGCCCCACACACGGCGCCCCACACACGGCGCCCCACACACGGCGCCCCACACACGGCGCCCCACACACGGCGCCCCACACACGGCGCCCCACACACGGCGCCCCACACACCTCTCCACCAGAATTTATTGGTTGGGGGGGGGGGGGGGGAAACTTGCCAGAGGTCGAACTTCCGGTTCCCGCCGAAATCCAAAGGGCTGCTCCTGTAAAGGTAAGTGGTTTTAAACTCACTACTCACCTCCCAGAAGGCCCCTGCGCACCGCTGCCGCCGAAATCCGAAGTAGACACATAGACACACACACACTCACAGACAGACACACACAGACAGACAGACACACACAGACAGACACACACACACACACACAGACACACACACACACACAGACACAGACAGACAGACACAGACACACACACAGACACACACATACACAGTCTATCTTTCAGCATCTGTGAACTTACTGATTATAACCCCGACATTGCCGGCTAGATCATTAATGGAGACTACAAGTAACAAGAGACCCAGCAGCGATCCCTAAAGTACACCACTGGACCGGGAGTACAGTAACAAAAACACCATAGCCGTCTGCCTCCACTCTCTCAACCAATTTTGCATCCAAGACTTGCTCTGTCTGGACTGCTTCAGAGCGTTTGGAGTCTGAGATCACATTTACTACAGTGATCCATACAAATAAACTCCAACAGGCGGCGTTGGTACAGGCGCGCCTGAGAACTGTGAACGGAAAAGAGAGATCAAGACAAGGAGTTTGTTATTAAGTGACAAAAAGTGAATTGCAATAACTCAGGTTGACCACCCGTCCGTGCTGGGTGGTAGAGAATTGGACACAGTTCTGTGTTGACACATGGACAGTGGGAAGGTTGGTTGAACACAGTTTAAGGAGATTATGTGGATGCCGAGTGACAGAGAAGGGAAAATGCCTGTGGCATGGATACAGATTGCAGATTGTCCTGAGTCGGATGGGGAAATGGGAGTGGTTGAACATAAATGGGAAGATGGG
Source organism: Scyliorhinus torazame (assembly GCF_047496885.1). NCBI lineage: Eukaryota > Metazoa > Chordata > Chondrichthyes > Carcharhiniformes > Scyliorhinidae > Scyliorhinus > Scyliorhinus torazame. The sequence goes on from NC_092711.1 coordinate 9,661,893, forward strand.
GAAAGAAGCTGAATAATTCAGCAACATAAATTGGAAAAGAAACTGGACAAAATAGAGAGGCAAAAGAGAGAATCAAACTCCAGTTTAATCTTTAAAAAAGAATGAAAATCGATGATACTCATGATTAAATGAATGGGATGTTACATCAATGTCACTGTGCAGGGGAGTACTGATTTCCTCAGTGCACCAGCTCAGCCACTGGCTGCATTCAACGCTCAGGGAGCAGCCCTTAGAATCAAGCGGCAGCGGCAGGAGCCTCACACGGGAGCAGAGAGGAATCATTCAGGATGTTGCCACATGGCAGGGTCTCGTGTCCGGTCCCCCCACCCCCCCACCCCCACACACACACACACCACCGTCACCATCTGGGACACTGACTGTACCCCTGTGTCTTTTCTCCCCCTCGACAATGGGCTGTGAGGGACACAGAGCGAGCACGAGTGGATATGCTTCTCTAAACTGGGCAGAAACATCTTTGACTGAGAGTTTGCTGCTGGACCAGGGGGATGTGGAGCTCACCACGGCCGCTCTCACACCGCAGCAGGTTACAGAGTGCGGGGGTTAGAAAAGGCCCATTCAATTATGTTTGTCTGCTTTGACTGCCGGTCGGATTGGATTCATCAGTTTGTTTTCTCAGCCCATGCTGGGTCCAGTTAGATGACAGTTTGATGGGAGGTTGATGTGGTTTCCTCTCCCGTGTGTGACTGAGTGGCTGACAGCACCGCTGCTCCTTGTGGCTGCAGCTGCCCGCGATCCTCCACATGATTCAACAGGCTGCTCTTTCCACCTACAGTTTGTGTACAGGGATGATGCTGCTTTTTATCACTGTGTCCCAGAAGGCGCAGTAATACACGGCAGCGTCAGTCAGCCTCAGCCTCGATATACTTAAACTGATGAATTTCTTCGAGGTCTGGAGATCCACAGAGAAACGATCTCCAGCAAAATCTGCTTTGTTTTCATAACCACCAGAATCCTTCCTGAATACATACTCGGGCTGTGTGTCTGGGTGTTGCCGGTACCAGAATAAACTATAGCTGCTCAATGCAGTATCATAGGCACAGTTTAAAGTCACCCCACCTCCTTCCGTCTCAACCTGCGAGGAAATCGGCTGAGAGACAGAATCTCCGTGACTCAGATCTGAAAAAGAATCAACACAGATAATATATCAAAATAGGCTCTTTATTTCACATCATGCTCAGGACACGATGGAAGGAATGAAAGATGTTAGTTCCAAAATGACCTGGTAGAAGAGCTCCCCACAGGAGCCAGATGCCGAGTGGCCGCATCGTGCGCTCTGTGAAGAGGGGGTTGGACACTTGAAGGCAGCCGACCTGATCCCCGCCCTCAACAATCTGCTGCCTTGTCTCCGGATGTCCTCACCTCACTTCCTTCTGTCGCCAATGCACCGGGAAGGTGGTTAGTGTCTGAGCCCGAGCTGATCTGTACTCACTGCCCTCACAGGGAATGCATCCAGACTAATGGTCCAGGTGTACGGATCAGACATGGGGCTACTGAATGTGACTCGAAGGACAGACTACTGAATGTTTTTTTTTTGCCTGCCAATCAGTTTGTTTTCAGAATTCTATCGACCTTATTATTGGGATAGTCGTACCAGCGACTCCAGTAAGATCACCCTCACGGTTCAGTTTCCAATTTGTTCCCCTCAACGCCGCTGTCAGGATCCAAGCTTAATTATACTAGAAACATCGAATCAGAGAATCCCTACAGTGTAGAAGGAGGTCATTCGGTGCATGACATCTGCACCGACCCTCTGACAGAGAAATTCACTCAAGGAGGTAATGTGGGCCTTTTTGACCCGACCCATCGATCTGGTGTAGGGCGCCTGTGGTGTGACCTATGGAATAGCCGGATATTGCCGCAGGAACGTTTTTATTTGGCTATGGTGAGCCATCATTTCTTGCCTTTATCATTGAAGAGTCAAACACATTGCTGTGGGTGCCCAGGTAAGGATGGCAGAGTTCCTTCCTTAAAGGCCATTCGTGATAATTCTTACTGGTTGTCATACTTTTAAATCCTAGATTTTTATTGAATTTAAATTTCACCAAGTACCGTGGGGGGATTCGACCCGCCACTGCCTCCCTGGTTAAAGAACGGGGGCATATTTGCAAATCAGGATGCTGCGTGATTTAAAGGCGAACTCCAGTTGAACAATCTTCACAGGGATCTGTTGCCCATGTCCTTCGAGCTGGTAGAGCTCGCAACTTTTGAAGGTATTCACAAAGGTGCCTTTGTGATTTGCTGCCGTGAATCTTGTCGATGGCTCACCGTGCTGCCAATGCGCTCTGGCGGTGAAGTGGGGGAATGTTTAAGGTGATGGGTGACGCGCGAATCAAGGAGTCTATTTTATCTTGGATGGTGTGAGGCTACTTGAGTATTATTGAAATGGCGCTAATCCAGGCAAGTGGGAAGAATTCAATCACACGCCTGGTGCATTCCTTGTAGATTTGGGGCAGGCTTTGGGGAGTTTGGAGACTAGTTCCTCGCTTCACATTTCTAACGGCGTATTTACATGATAGGTCCAGTAGATTTTTCTGCTCAGTGGTAACCTCCACAGTATTTATGATCGAGGACTCAGTACCAAGAGTCCATGGGGAAATGTGCTCTCGTTTGAGATGAACATTGCATGCTGCTTTTGTGGCACAGATTTTACCGGCCACTTATCATCCTGATGCCGAATGTGTCCAGGCCTTTCTGTATGTGAGTTTGAAATGCTTCAATAGTTCTGGGGTTTGTGGCAAGACGGATAATCCAATAGTGTCGACAAATCACCGTCGTTAAATTAGTGTCTGGGTGCCCTGATACAGAGATAAATAGCAGGAGTTTGTTCAAATGTAACAACAGTCAAGCAATAGGACTATTTCCCCATCAGAGTAGCCGGTAACCCCATGCCGTGCGGTGGGATTGGGATTGACATATTTCTGTATAGCCATGTGGACAGTGAGAAGGTTAGGTACAAGGAAACACATGAACAGAGAGAAGAGAGACATATTGACTGAAGTCTTGTGGCACAGGTGAAGAATTCATATTTAACGATTTCACCGAGCACATAGACCAGGATGAGCGGCATGTGGGTGTGGAGAAAACACGATGTTAGAACTGCAGACTCGCTCTCGCAGGAGTCGGCTACAGAGAAGCATTTTGAAGGAGGTCCCATCACCATTAATTACAGCTGTTCAAGCACGTGCAGCTCATATTCTTTGCAACTGTACCGTCTGGACAATATGTCAGACCTATGTCCGACTCCTATTTATCGACTGCAGCTCAGCCTTCAACACCATCATTCCTCCGAAACTCATCTCCAAACTCCGTGGCCTTGGCCTTGGCTCCTCCCTCTGCGACTGGGTCCTGAACGTTCTAACCCACAGGCCACAATCAGTAAGGACAGGCAACAACACCTCCTCCAAGAGCCAGTGCAGACTCGATGCGCCGAATGGCCTCCTTCTGCACTGTAAATTCTATGAAAAGAACAAAATTCGCTGCAGGGGGCGAGCAGGGCCCCGGAGAGCTCCTCGCAGCTCTGGCTGCGGATACCAGCCCGGCACCTCCGCTCGGGAGTCCGCGCCTGCGCACAGCGGCGGCCTCCAGCGGCTCGTGCGTCATGGTGGACTCACCCCCCCCGGACCATCCACCGACCGCTAGGCGGTGAGAAGCACGCGGTCGGGAACTCGGCCAGTTTTCCTCGGAGAATCGCCGCGGGGGCCTCCGTCCATGGCCCCCGGCCCGCGCCGCCTAGTCCGCGCGCGAGAGACTCCCGAGCGATTCTCCGGGAACCGGAGCGGAACCCAGCCCATTTTGTGAGCGAAGGAAACCGGGAAATGGGAACCGGAAACCGGGAAATGGGAACCGGAAACCGGAACCGGAAGGTGTCGGTTTTTCCATTCAGAGAAAAACTAATCAAGGAGGAAAGATGTGAGTTCAGCCGAGTTTTCCTGACGCTTTGTAAACCTGAGCAATTATTTCCACCACAGGCTGATGAAGAAATGGGAAAATGACGGATTTCCAGCCGCAATTCTATTTCAGAACTATTTTGTGCAGGGTGTGTGGGACTTGGAGAGGAAATGTTGCAAAGTGACGGGAAGGGAGTGAAAGAGGGAGGACAGCAATCCTGGGAATATTGCATTACATCATAAACCAATGACAATGTAATACAAAACAGTCAACCTCCTAAACTGCCCGACAACGACAGGTCAATGCGCCTGATTTAAGCGACCAGAGGTCTTGGGATTAGCAACTTGATTTTCTGCTTTGTTCAAAAGTTTTCAATTTCCCCACTACCACTGCTGGACTCTGGAGACTGGTCAGGTTCACGGCGATGCAACTTAATCATTTACATTCACATTTCGCTGTTATCCAAAATGGTGTTGCAGCGGTAAAACTCCTCGCTCAGGTATTCAAAGATCCGTGTTGGTGATATCAGGGCAGGAGGTTCAATTCTCACCATGGCAGCGGGGGGGGGGGGAATTTACTGAATTCAATGCATTAATAAAAATATTATGGAATTGACAAGCCAGACTCGCCTCAATAATGATGATCATTGGTTGTCGTGGAAACCCGTCAGCTTCACTGTTGTAATTAGGGGACGGAAATCTGGCACCTTGACCCGGTCTGGCTTACACTTGACACCCCGACCCAGCAATGCGGTTGTGTCTGAAATCGCAAAATAATAACCGGGGACGCCCAAATCGAATGAAACAATTTTTAAAACTCTGTACGTTCGGTTCTCCGGGGTGCAGTCATTAGATTCAGGGTGCATTTAGTGCTTTTGCTGTCTTCTTAATGCTGTATTTAGAAAGACACGGTCCAGTGCAATATAAACAGACAAGAGGTCCAATATAATAGCACCAGAGACACGGTCCACTGCAACATACACAGAGGCATGATCTGTTGCAGTCATATCTCAGACTGAAGCTAATGCAATACAAGCATAGACATAATATCAGGTTCTCTGGCTCCACCTGATCCTCTGGTTCCACACATTATCAGCCATTTCCCCATCTCCTCTGCCAATTGCAGGAGTCTTCAGCAAAGGCTTATTAACAAGGTTGATTTTATCGGATTGTGTTGCTGGGTTCCAGAGTTTATTTAAAAATCACCAAATTGCCAACTTCACAAAGGCGATCTTAAGAATAAGCGGCGTTTCCCAAAGCACATCGTCCTTCAGCATATCTCCTGAATTGTGGGATGTGTGTTCTCAAAATGAACAATGTCCAGATGCTTGGGGAGAAATAGCGAAGCCGGTTATCATTGTTACCCCAGACTCGAAATGTGCAGCCACTCCCCAATGAATAAAACTGCAGCGCACATCACGAGATACATTCTCCACAGACACACACAGACACACACAGACACACACAGACACACACAGACACACACAGACACACACAGACACACACAGACACACACAGACACACACAGACACACACAGACACACACAGACACACACAGACACACACAGACACACACAGACACACACAGACACACACAGACACACACAGACACACACAGACACACACAGACACACACAGACACACACAGACACACACACAGACACACACACAGACACACACACAGACACACACACAGACACACACACAGACACACACACAGACACACACACACACAGACACACACACACACAGACACACACACACACAGACACACACACAGACACACACACAGACACAGACAGACACACAGACACACAGACACACACACACAGACAGACACACACACACAGACACACACACAGTCTCACTTTCAGCAATCTCCATCTACTGGACCCTTCATGCATTACATACACACACACAGTCTCACTTTCAGCAATCTCCCTCTGCTGGACTTTCTCTGCATCACACACACACACACACAACCAGTCTCACTTTTAGCAATCTCCATCTGCTGGACCCTTCATGCATTACACACACACACACAGTCTCACTTCAGCAATCTCCCTCTGCTGGACTTTCTCTGCATCACACGCACACACACACAGTCTCACTTTCATCAATCTCCATCTGCTGGATTCTCTCTGCATCACAGACAGACACAAACATACACACACACACAATCTCATTGTCAGCAATCTCCCTCTGCTGAACTCTGTCTCTCTCTCTCTCTCACACACACAAGCATGACACTCTCTCACTTCCAACCTTGTCCCTCTTCTGGACTTTCCCCTGGACTTTCCACGGCCACACACACATGGCGCCCCACACACGGCGCCCCACACATGGCGCCCCACACACGGCGCCCCACACACGGCGCCCCACACACGGTGCCCCACACACGGCGCCCCACACACGGCGCCCCACACACCTCTCCACCAGAATTTATTGGTTGGGGGGGGGGGGGGGGAAACTTGCCAGAGGTCGAACTTCCGGTTCCCGCCGAAATCCGAAGGGCTGCTCCTGTAAAGGTAAGTGGTTTTAAACTCACTACTCACCTCCCAGAAGGCCCCTGCGCACCGCTGCCGCCGAAATCCGAAGTAGACACATAGACACACACACACTCACAGACAGACACACACAGACAGACAGACACACACAGACAGACAGACACACACACACAGACACACACACACACACACAGACACAGACAGACAGACACAGACACACACACAGACACACACATACACAGTCTATCTTTCAGCATCTGTGAACTTACTGATTATAACCCCGACATTGCCGGCTAGATCATTAATGGAGACTACAAGTAACAAGAGACCCAGCAGCGATCCCTAAAGTACACCACTGGACCGGGAGTACAGTAACAAAAACACCATAGCCGTCTGCCTCCACTCTCTCAACCAATTTTGCATCCAAGACTTGCTCTGTCTGGACTGCTTCAGAGCATTTGGAGTCTGAGATCACATTTACTACAGTGATCCATACAAATAAACTCCAACAGGCGGCGTTGGTACAGGCGCGCCTGAGAACTGTGAACGGAAAAGAGAGATCAAGACAAGGAGTTTGTTATTAAGTGACAAAAAGTGAATTGCAATAGCTCAGATTGACCACCCGTCCGTGCTGGATGGTAGAGAATTGGACACAGTTCTGTGTTGACACATGGACAGTGGGAAGGTTGGTTGAACACAGTTTAAGGAGATTATGTGGATGCCGAGTGACAGAGAAGGGAAAATGCCTGTGGCATGGATACAGATTGCAGATTGTCCTGAGTCGGATGGGGAAATGGGAGTGGTTGAACATAAATGGGAAGATGGGGAAAGAAGCTGAATAATTGAGCAACATAAATTGGAAAAGAAACTGGACAAAATAGAGAGGCAAAAGAAAGAATCAAACTACAGTTTAATCATTAAAAAAGAATGAAAATCGATGATACTCATGATTAAATGAATGGGATGTTACATCAATGTCACTGTGCAGGGGAGTCCTGATTTCCTCAGTGCCCCAGCTCAGCGACTGGCTGCATTCAACGCTCAGGGAGCAGCCCTTAGAATCAAGCGGCAGCGGCAGAAGCCTCACACGGGAGCACAGAGGAATCATTCAGGATGTTGCCACATGGCAGAGTCTCGTGTCCGCCCCCCCCCCCCCGGCCCCCCCCCCCCCCCCCCCCCGGCCCCCCCACAAACACACACACGCCACCGTCACCATCTGGGACACTGACTGTACCCCTGTGTCTTTTCTACCCCTCGACAATGGGCTGTGAGGGACACAGAGCGAGCACTAGTGGATATGCTTCTCTAAACTGGGCAGAAACATCTTTGACTGAGAGTTTGCTGCTGGACCAGGGGGATGCGCAGCTCACCACGGCCAATCTCACACCGCAGCAGGTTACAGAGTGCGGGGGTTAGAAAAGGCCCATTCAATTATGTTTGTCTGCTTTGACTGCCGGTCGGATTGGATTCATCAGTTTGTTTTCTCAGCCCATGCTGGGTCCAGTTAGATGACAGTTTGATGGGAGGTTGATGTGGTTTCCTCTCCCGCGTGTGACTGAGTGGCTGACAGCACCGCTGCTCCTTGTGGCTGCAGCTGCCCGCGATCCTCCACATGATTCAACAGGCTGCAGTTTCCACCTACAGTTTGTGTACAGGGATGATGCTGCTTTTTATCACTGTGTGTCCCAGAAGGCGCAGTAATACACGGCAGCGTCAGTCAGCCTCAGCCTCGATATACTTAAACTGATGAATTTCTTCGAGGTCTGGAGATCCACAGAGAAACGATCTCCAGCAAAATCTGCTTTGTTTTCATAACCACCAGAATTCTTCCTCAATACATACTCGGGCTGTGTGTCTGGGTGTTGCCGGTACCAGAGCAAGCTATAGCTGCTCGATGCAGTATCATAGGCACAGTTTAAAGTCACCCCACCTCCTTCCGTCTCAACCTGCGAGGAAATCGGCTGAGAGACAGAATCGCCGTGACTCAGATCTGAAAAAGAATCAACACAGATAATATATCAAAATAGGCTCTTTATTTCACATCATGCTCAGGACACGATGGAAGGAATGAAAGATGTTAGTTCCAAAATGACCTGGTAGAAGAGCTCCCCACAGCAGCCAGATGCCGAGTGGCCGCATTGTGCGCTCTGTGAAGAGGGGGTTGGACACTTGAAGGCAGCCGACCTGATCCCCGCCCTCAACAATCTGCTGCCTTGTCTCCGGATGTCCTCACCTCACTTCCTTCTGTCGCCAATGCACCGGGAAGGTGGTTAGTGTCTGAGCCCGAGCTGATCGGTACTCACTGCCCTCACAGGGAATGCATCCAGACTAATGGTCCAGATGTACGGATCAGACATGGGGCTACTGAATGTGACTCGAAGGACAGACTACTGAATGTTTTTTTTTGCCTGCCAATCAGTTTGTTTTCAGAATTCTATCGACCTTATTATTGGGATAGTCGTACCAGCGACTCCAGTAAGATCACCCTCACGGTTCAGTTTCCAATTTGTTCCCCTCAACGTCGCTGTCAGGATCCAAGCTCAATTATACTAGAAACATCGAATCAGAGAATCCCTACAGTGTAGAAGGAGGTCATTCGGTGCATGACATCTGCACCGACCCTCTGACAGAGAAATTCACTCAAGGAGGTAATGTGGGCCTTTTTGACCCGACCCATCGATCTGGTGTAGGGCGCCTGTGGTGTGACCTATGGAATAGCCGGATATTGCCGCAGGAACGTTTTTATTTGGCTATGGTGAGCCATCATTTCTTGCCTTTATCATTGAAGAGTCAAACACATTGCTGTGGATGCCCAGAAAGATGGCAGAGTTCCTTCCTTAAAGGCCATTCGTGATAATTCTTACTGGTTGTCATACTTTTAAATCCTAGATTTTTATTGAATTTAAATTTCACCAAGTACCGTGGGGGGATTCGATCCGCCACTGCCTCCCTGGTTAAAGAACGGGGGCATATTTGCAAATCAGGATGCTGCGTGATTTAAAGGCGAACTCCAGTTGAACAATCTTCACAGGGATCTGTTGCCCATGTCCTTCGAGCTGGTAGAGTTCGCAACTTTTGAAGGTATTCACAAAGGTGCCTTTGTGATTTGCTGCCGTGAATCTTGTAGATGGCTCACCGTGCTGCCAATGCGCTCTGGCGGTGAAGTGGGGGAATGTTTAAGGTGATGGGTGACGCGCGAATCAAGGAGTCGATTTTATCTTGGATGGTGTGAGGCTACTTGAGTATTATTGAAATGGCGCTAATCCAGGCAAGTGGGAAGAATTCAATCACACGCCTGGTGCATTCCTTGTAGATTTGGGGCAGGCTTTGGGGAGTTTGGAGACTAGTTCCTCGCTTCACATTTCTAACGGCGTATTTACATGATAGGTCCAGTAGATTTTTCTGCTCAGTGGCAACCTCCACAGTATTTATGATCGAGGACTCAGTACCAAGAGTCCATGGGGAAATGTGCTCTCGTTTGAGATGAACATTGCATGCTGCTTTTGTGGCACAGATTTTACCGGCCACTTATCATCCTGATGCCGAATGTGTCCAGGCCTTTCTGTATGTGAGTTTGAAATGCTTCAATAGTTCTGGGGTTTGTGGCAAGACGGATGATCCAATAGTGTCGACAAATCACCGTCGTTAAATTAGTGTCTGGGTGCCCTGATACAGAGATAAATAGCAGGAGTTTGTTCAAGTGTAACAACAATCAAGCAATAGGACTATTTCCCCATCAGAGTAGCCGGTAACCCCATGCCGTGCGGTGGGATTGGGATTGACATATTTCTGTATAGCCATGTGGACAGTGAGAAGGTTAGGTACAAGGAAACACATGAACAGAGAGAAGAGAGACGTATTGACTGAAGTCTTGTGGCACAGGTGAAGAATTCATATTTAACGATTTCACCGAGCACATAGACCAGGGTGAGCGGCATGTGGGTGTGGAGACAACACGATGTTAGAACTGCAGACTCGCTCTCGCAGGAGTCGGCTACAGAGAAGCATTTTGAAGGAGGTCCCATCACCTTTAATTACAGCTGTTCAAGCACGTGCAGCTCATATTCCTTGCAACTGTACCGTCTGGACAATATGTCAGACCTATGTCCGACTCCTATTTATCGACTACAGCTCAGCCTTCAACACCATCATTCCTCCGAAACTCATCTCCAAACTCCGTGGCCTTGGCTCCTCCCTCCGCGACTGGATCCTGAACTTTCTAACCCACAGGCCACAATCAGTAAGGACAGGCAACAACACCTCCTCCAAGAGCCGGTGCAGACTCGATGGGCCGAATGGCCTCCTTCTGCACTGTAAATTCTATCAATAAAACAAAATTCGCTGCAGGGGGCGAGCAGGGCCCCGGAGAGCTCCTCGCAGCTCTGGCTGCGGATACCGGCCCGGCACCTCCGGTCGGGAGTCCGCACCTGCGGACGGCGGCGGCCTCCAGCGGCTCGTGCGTCATGGTGGACTCACCCCCCCTGGACCATCCACCGACCGCTAGGCGGTGAGAAGCACGCGGTCGGGAACTCGGCCAGTTTTCCTCGGAGATTCGCCGCGGGGGCCTCCGTCCATGGCCCCCGGCCCGCGCCGCCTAGTCCGCGCGCGAGAGACTCCCGAGCGATTCTCCGGGAACCGGAGCGTAACCCAGCCCATTTTGTGAGCGAAGGAAACCGGGAAATGGGAAACCGGAACCGGAAACCGGGAAATGGGAACCGGAAACCGGGAAATGGAAACCGGAACCGGAAAATGGGAACCGGAAACCGGAAGGTGTCGGTTTTTCCATTCAGAGAAAAACTAATCAAGGAGGAAAGATATGAGTTCAGCCGAGTTTTCCTGACGCTTTGTAAACCTGAGCAATTATTTCCACCACAGGCTGATGAAGAAATGGGAAAATGACGGATGTCCAGCCGCAATTCTATTTCAGAACTATTTTGTGCAGGGTGTGTGGGAGTTGGAGAGGAAATGTTGCAAAGTGACGGGAAGGGAGTAAAAGAGGGAGGACAGCAATCCTGGGAATATTGCATTACATCATAAACCAATGACAATGTAATACAAAACAGTCAACCTCCTAAACTGCCCGACAACGACAGGTCAATGCGCCTGATTTAAGCGACCAGAGGTCTTGGGATTAGCAACTTGATTTTCTGCTTTGTTCAAAAGTTTTCAATTTCCCCACTACCACTGCTGGACTCTGGAGACTGGTCAGGTTCACGGCGATGCAACTTAATCATTTACATTCACATTTCGCTCTTATCCAAAACGGTGTTGCAGCGGTAAAACTCCTCGCTCAGGTATTCAAAGATCCGTGTTGCTGATATCAGGGCAGGAGGTTCAATTCTCACCCTGGCAGCGGGGGGGGGGGGGGAATTTACTGAATTCAATGCATTAATAAAAATATTATGGAATTGACAAGCCAGACTCGCCTCAATAATGATGATCATTGGTTGTCGTGGAAACCCGTCAGCTTCACTGTTGTAATTAGGGGACGGAAATCTGGCACCTTGACCCGGTCTGGCTTACACTTGACACCCCGACCCAGCAATGCGGTTGTGTCTGAAATCGCAAAATAATAACCGGGGACGCCCAAATCGAATGAAACAATTTTTAAAACTCTGTACGTTCGGTTCTCCGGGGTGCATTCCGAAGTTTCAGGGTGCATTTAGTGCTTTTGCTGTCTTCTTAATGCTGTATTTAGAAAGACACGGTCCAGTGCAATATAAACAGACAAGAGGTCCAATATAATAGCACCAGAGACACGGTCCACTGCAACATACACAGAGGCACGATCTGTTGCAGTCATATCTCAGACTGAAGCTAATGCAATACAAGCATAGACATAATATCAGGTTCTCTGGCTCCACCTGATCCTCTGCTTCCACACATTATCAGCCATTTCCCCATCTCCTCTGCCAATTGCAGGAGTCTTCAGCAAAGGCTTATTAACAAGGTTGATTTTATCGGATTGTGTTGCTGGGTTCCAGAGTTTATTTAAAAATCACCAAATTGCCAACTTCACAAAGGCGATCTTAAGAATAAGCGGCGTTTCCCAAAGCACATCGTCCTTCAGCATATCTCCTGAATTGTGGGATGTGTGTTCTCAAAATGAACAATGTCCAGATGCTTGGGGAGAAATAGCGAAGCCGGTTATCATTGTTACCCCAGACTCGAAATGTGCAGCCACTCCCCAATGAATAAAACTGCAGCGCACATCACGAGATACATTCTCAGCCAGCTAGTTCATACACACACACACACAGACACACAGTCTCACTTTCAGCAATCTCCATCTGCTGGACCCTTTATGTATTACACACACAGTCTCACTTTCAGCAATCTCCCTCTGCTGGACTTTCTCTGCATCACACGCACACACACACAACCAGTCTCACTTTTAGCAATCTCCATCTGCTGGACCCTTCATGCATTACACACACACACACAGTCTCACTTTCATCAATCTCCATCTGCTGGATTCTCTCTGCATCACAGACAGACACAAACATACACACACACAATCTCATTGTCAGCAATCTCCCTCTCCTGAACTCTGTCTCTCTCTCTCTCACACACACAAGCATGACACTCTCTCACTTCCAACCTTGTCCCTCTTCTGGACTTTCCACAGCCACACACACACCACACCCCCACACAAACACCCCCCCCCACACACCCCCCCCCCCCACACACCCCCCCCACACACACACCCCCCCACACACACACACACCCCACACACACACCCCCCCCACACACACACCCCCCCACACACACACACACCCCACACACACACACCCCCCCCCCACACACACACACCCCACACACACACACCCCCACACACACCCCCCCCACACACACACCCCCACACACACCCCCCCCACACACACACCCCCCACACCCCCCCCCACACACCCCCCCCCCCCACACCCCCCCCCCCACACACCCCCCCCACACACCACCCCCCCACACACACACACCCCCACACACACCCCCCCACACACACACACCCCCCACACACCCCCCCCCCCACACACACACACCCCCCACACCCCCCCCCCACCCCACACACCCCCCCCACACCCCCACCCCCACACACACACCCCCACACCCCCCCCCCCAAACACACACCCCCCCACACACACACACCCCCCCACACACACACACCCCCCACACACACACACACCCCCACACACACCCCCCCCACACACACACACACCCACACACACACACCCACACACACCCCGCCCCACACACACACCCCCCCCACACACACCCCCCCCACACACACACAAACCCCCCACACACACACACACACACCCCCACACACACACACACCCCCACCCCCCCCCCACACACACACACACCCACACCCCCCCCCCACACACACACACACACACCCCCACACACACACCCCCCCCCCACACACACACACCCCCCCCACACACACACACACCCCACACACACCCCCCCCCACACACACACACACACCCCAACACACCCCCCCCCACACACACCCCCCCACACACACCCCCACACACACACACCCCCACACACACACACCCCCACACACACACACCCCCCCAGACACAGACACACACCCAGACACAGGCACACACCCAGACACAGGCACACACCCAGACACAGGCACACACCCAGACACAGCCACACACGCACACAGCCACACACGCACACAGCCGCACACAGCCACACACAGACAGCCACACACGCACACACACACACACAGACACACACACAAAGCCACACACACACACGCACAGCCACACACACTCCTACACAGCCACACACGCACAGCCACACACACCCCCACACACACACACAGACACACACACAGCCACACACCCACACAGCCACACACCGACACAGCCACACACACACACAGCCACACACACACACAGCCACACACACACACAGCCACACACACACACACACACACGGACACACACACACGGACACACACACACGGACACACACACACGGACACACACACACACAGCCACACACACACAGCCACATGCACACAGCCACACATACACAGACACACACACAGACACAGACACACACACAGACACACACACACACACAGACACAGACACACAGACACAGACACACAGACATAGTCTCACTTTCAGCAATCTCCATCTGCTGGACCCTTTATGTATTACACACACAGTCTCACTTTCACCAATCTCCCTCTGCTGGACTTTCTCTGCATCACACGCACACACACAACCAGTCTCACTTTTAGCAATCTCCATCTGCTGGACCCTTCATGCATTACACACACACACACAGTCTCACTTTCATCAATCTCCATCTGCTGGATTCTCTCTGCATCACAGACAGACACAAACATACACACACACAATCTCATTGTCAGCAATCTCCCTCTGCTGAACTCTGTCTCTCTCTCTCTCACACACACAAGCATGACACTCTCTCACTTCCAACCTTGTCCCTCTTCTGGACTTTCCCCTGGACTTTCCACAGCCACACACACACACAGCCACACACACACACAGCCACACACACACACAGCCACACACACACACACAGCCACACACACACACACAGCCACACACACACACACAGCCACACACACACACAGCCACACACACACACAGCCACACACACACACACAGCCACACACACACACACAGCCACACACACACACAGCCACACACACACACAGCCACACACACACACACTGACGGACACACACACATGGACACACACACACGGACACAGCCACACACACACAGCCACACGCACACAGCCACACATGCACACAGCCACACATGCACACAGCCACACATGCACACAGCCACACACGCACAGAGCCACACACGCACAGAGCCACACACGCACAGAGCCACACACACACACACCCACACACACACACACCCACACACCCACACACAGCCACACACACACACACACACACAGCCACACAGCCACAGCCACACAGCCACACACACACAGCCACACACACACAGCCACAGCCACACACACAGCCACACACACGCAGACACACACACACGCAGACACACACACACGCAGACACACACACACGCAGACACTCACACACTCGCAGACACACCCAGACACAGACACACACACACAGACAGACACAAACACACACAGTAACACACACAGTCACACACCCAGGCACACACACACAGACACACACACACAGACAGTCACGAACACACACACAGGAACACACACACTCACAGACACACGCACTCAGACACGGACACACACACACAGGAACACACACACAGACACACACACACACACAGCCACACACACACACAGCCACACACACACACAGCCACACACACACACAGCCACACACACACACAGCCACACACACACACAGCCACACACACACACAGCCACACACACACACAGCCACACACACACACAGCCACACACACAGAGCAGCACTCACAGCCGCACACAGCCACACAACCACACACACACACAGCCACACATACACACGCACATCCACACACACACACACCCCCACACACACAGCAAGACACACAGCCACACACACACAGCCAAAAATACAGACACACACAAACACAGACACACACAAACACAGACACACACAAACAAAGACACACACAAACAAAGACACACACAAACAAAGACACACACAAACACAGGCACACACAAACACAGGCACACACACACACAGAAACACGGACACACACGTAGAAACATACACAAAGCCAGACACACATGGACACACACACACACGGACACACACACACGGAAGCACACACACGGACACACACACACACACGGGGACACACACACACGGACACACACACACGGACACACACACTACAGAGACACAGACACACATCCAGACACAGACACACACAGTAACACACACACAGACACACGCGCAGCCACACACGCGCAGCCACACACCCGCACCCAGACACGCGCACCCAGACACGCGCACCCAGACACACACTACAGAGACACAGACACACACCCAGACACAGGCACACACCCAGTCACAGACACACACCCAGACACAGGCACACACCCAGACACAGGCACACACCCAGACACAGGCACACACCCAGACACAGGCACACACCCAGACACAGGCACACACGCACACAACCACACACGCACACAGCCACACACGCACACAGCCACACACGCACACAGCCACACACGCACACAGCCACACACGCACACAGCCACACACAGACAGCCACACACAGACAGCCACACACAGACAGCCACACACGCACACACACACACACAGCCCACACAGCCACACACAGACACACACACAAAGCCACACACACACACGCACAGCCACACACACTCCTACACAGCCACACACGCACAGCCACACACACCCCCACACACACACAGACACACACACACACACAGCCACACACGCACACAGCCACACATGCACACAGCCACACACGCACACAGCCACACACGCACACAGCCACACACGCACACAGCCACACACAGACAGCCACACACAGACAGCCACACACGCACACACACACACACAGCCCACACAGCCACACACAGACACACACACAAAGCCACACACACACACGCACAGCCACACACACTCCTGCACAGCCACACACGCACAGCCACACACACCCCCACACACACACCCACAGCCACACACACACACAGCCACACACACACACAGCCACACACACACACAGCCACACACACACACACACAGCCACACACACACACACACAGCCACACACACACACACAGCCACACACACACACACGGACACACACACATGGACACACACACACGGACACACACACACACAGCCACACGCACACAGCCACATGCACACAGCCACACATACACAGACACACACACAGACACACACACACACACACACACACAGACACAGACACACAGACACAGACATAGTCTCACTTTCAGCAATCTCCATCTGCTGGACCCTTTATGTATTACACACACAGTCTCACTTTCACCAATCTCCCTCTGCTGGACTTTCTCTGCATCACACGCACACACACACAACCAGTCTCACTTTTAGCAATCTCCATCTGCTGGACCCTTCATGCATTACACACACACACACAGTCTCACTTTCATCAATCTCCATCTGCTGGATTCTCTCTGCATCACAGACAGACACAAACATACACACACACACAATCTCATTGTCAGCAATCTCCCTCTGCTGAACTCTGTCTCTCTCTCTCTCACACACACAAGCATGACACTCTCTCACTTCCAACCTTGTCCCTCTTCTGGACTTTCCCCTGGACTTTCCACAGCCACACACACACACAGCCACACACACACACAGCCACACACACACACACAGCCACACACACACACACAGCCACACACACACACACAGCCACACACACACACACGGACACACACACACACACGGACACACACACACACACGGACACACACACACACACGGACACACACACGGACACACACACGGACACACACATGGACACACACACACGGACACAGCCACACACACAGACAGACACAAACACACACACAGTAACACACCCAGGCACACACACACAGGAACACACACACAGGAACACACACACAGGAACACACACACAGGAACACACACACAGGAACACACACACAGGAACACACACACAGGAACACACACACAGGAACACACACACAGGAACACACACACAAGAACACACACACAGGAACACACACACAGGAACACACACACAGGAACACACACACACAGCCACACACACAGAGCTGCACACACAGCCGCACACAACCACACACACACACAGCCACACATACACACGCACATCCACACACACACAGCAAGACACACAGCCACACACACACAGCCACACACACACAGCCACACACACACACAGCCACAGCCAAAAATACAGACACACACAAACACAGACACACACAAACAAAGACACACACAAACACAGACACACACAAACACAGACGCACACAAACACAGGCGCACACACACGGACGCACACACACGGAAGCACACACACGGACACACACACACGGACACACACACACGGACACACACACACGGACACACAGTACAGAGACACAGACACACACCCAGACACAGACACACACAGTAACACACACAGACACACACACAGACACACACGCACAGCCACACACGCACAGCCACACACGCGCACCCAGACACACACTACAGAGACACAGACACGCACCCAGACACAGACACGCACCCAGACACAGACACGCACCCAGACACAGACACGCACCCAGACACAGACACGCACCCAGACACAGACACGCACCCAGACACAGACACGCACCCAGACACAGACACGCACCCAGACACAGATACGCACCCAGACAAAGATACGCACCCAGACACAGATACGCACCCAGACACAGACACGCACCCAGACACAGACACGCACCCAGACACACACACGCACACAGCCACACACGCACACAGCCACACACGCACACAGCCACACACGCACACAGCCACACTCGCACACAGCCACACACGCACACAGCCACACACGCACACACACACACACAGCCCACACAGCCACACACAGACACACACACAAAGCCACACACACACACGCACAGCCACACACACTCCTACACAGCCACACACACCCCCACACACACACAGACAGACACACAGCCACACACACACAGACAGACAGACACACACACACAGCCACACACACACAGCCACACACACAGCCACACACAGGCAGCCACACACTCGCACACACACGAGACACAGACACACACAGCCACACACACACAGCCACGCACGCACAGACACACACACACGCAGACACACACACTCGCAGACACACCGTCACACACACACACACACACCCAGACACAGACACACACACACAGACAGACACAAACACACACACAGTAACACACACAGTCACACACCCAGGCACACACACACAGACACACACACACAGACAGTCACAAACACACACAGGAACACACACACTCACAGACACACACACTACACAGACACATACTCAATGATGGTGCTTCCACAACCCTCTGGATCGGAGAATTCCAAGATTCTTCATCCTTTCAATGAAGAAATTCCTCCTCATCTCAGTCTGCAATGGTCTACCCCTGATTCTGAGCATTCATGTCAAGAGGGCGAGAATACAAGACCAGGGATGTACTTCTGAGGCTGTACAAGGCTCTGGGCAGACCCCATTTGGAGTATTGTGAGCAGTTTTAGGCCCTGTATCTAAGGAAGGATGTGCTGCCTTGGAAAGGGTCCAGTGGAGGTTCACAAGAATGTTCCCTGGAATGAAGAACTTGTCGTATGAGGAATGGTTGAGGACACTGGGTCTGTACTCGTTGGAGTTTAGAAGGATGAGGGGGGGTCTTATTGAAACTTACAGGATACTGCGAGGCCTGGATAGAGTGGAGGTGGAGAGGATGTTTCCACTTGTAGGAAAAACTAGAATCAGAGGACACCATCTCAGACTAAAGGGACGATCCTTTAAAACAGAGATGAGGAGGAATTTCTTCAGCCAGAGGGCGGTGAATATGTGGAGCTCTTTGCCCCAGAAGGCTGTGGAGGCCAAATCACTGAGTATCTCTAAGACAGAGATAGATCGGTTCTTGATCAATAAGGGGATCAGGGGTTATGGAGAGAAGGCAGGAGAATGGGAATTAGAAAAATATCAGCCATGATTGAATGGCGGAGCAGACTCGATGGGCCGAGTGGCCTAATTCTGCTTCAATGTCTTATGGTCTTATGGTTTGAGACTGTGCCCCCTCCCCCTGGGTCTAATCTCACCAGTCAGAGAACATCTGACCTACATCTATCTTGTGATGCCCCGTATGAATTGTGTATGTTTCAAGATCACCTCATTTTTCGGGAACACAGGTACATTTTCCTCAATATCTCCTCATCAGACAACTTCACCATCCCAGGGATTCGACTGGTGAATCTCCATTACACTCCTTCTACAGCAAGTATATACTTCCTTAGATATGGAGAACAAAACTCCACACAATGGTCCAGGTGTGTTGTGACCAAGGCTCTGTCCAATTGCAGCAAGTCATCTTAACCCCAATACTAATAACCCTGAGCGATGAAAGTTAACGTACCATTGGCCTTCCTTATTGCTTAATGTACCCGCACGCTAGCGTTTAGTGACCCATGAATAAGGAGTTAGATACAGAGTAAAGCTCCCTCTACACTGACCCATCAAACACTCCCAGGACAGGTACAGCACGGGGTTAGATACAGAGTAAAGCTCCCTCTACACTGTCCCCATCAAACACTCCCAGGACAGGTACAGCACGGGGTTAGATAGAGAGTAAACCTCCCTCTACACTGTCCCCATCAAACACTCCCAGGACAGGTACAGCACGGGGTTAGATACAGAGTAAGGTTTCCTCTACACTGTCCCCATCAAACACTCCCAGGACAGGTACAGCATGGGGTTAGATAGAGAGTAAAGCTCCCTCTACACTGTCCCCATCAAACACTCCCAGGACAGGTACAGCACGGGGTTAGATACAGAGTAAGGTTTCCTCTACACTGTCCCCATCAAACACTCCCAGGACAGGTACAGCACGGGGTTAGATACAGAGTAAAGCTCCCTCTACACTGTCCCCATCAAACACTCCCAGAACAGGTACAACACGGGGTTAGATACAGAGTAAAGCTCCCTCAACACTGTCCCCATCAAACACTCCCAGGACAGGTACAGCACGGGGTTAGATACAGAGTAAGGTTTCCTCTACACTGTCCCCATCAAACACTCCCAGGACAGGTACAGCACGGGGTTAGATACAGAGTAAAGCTCCCTCTACACTGCCCCCATCAAACACTCCCAGGACAGGCACAGCACGGGGTTAGATACAGAGTAAAGCTCCCTCTACGCTGTCCCCATCAAACACTCCCAGGACAGGTACAACACGGGGTTAGATACAGAGTAAAGCTCCCTCTACACTGTCCCCATCAAACACTCCCAGGACAG
Source organism: Scyliorhinus torazame (assembly GCF_047496885.1). NCBI lineage: Eukaryota > Metazoa > Chordata > Chondrichthyes > Carcharhiniformes > Scyliorhinidae > Scyliorhinus > Scyliorhinus torazame. The sequence goes on from NC_092711.1 coordinate 9,683,370, forward strand.
GTACAACACGGGGTTAGATACAGAGTAAGGTTTCCTCTACACTGTCTCCATGATCACTCCCAAGACATGGCAGAGGCAGTACAACGTGGAAATCACCATCCCTGTGTGTAGTCTGAACAGCGCTGTTGGAATGTGATACAGAGAATCATAGAATATACATTGCAGGAGCAGGCCATTTGGCCCATCGAGTCTGCACTGGCCCTCGGAGAGAGCACCCTACACAAGCCCACGCCTCCACCCTCTCCAAATAACCCCAGTAACACCACCTACCCTTTGGGCCACTCAGGGGCAATTTCGCACGGCCAACATCTCCTCTCATCCTTCTCGGCTCGAGTGAATACCGGCACAATCACAGAATCCCGACCATGCAGAAGGAGGCCATTCTGCCCATCGAATCTACACCAACCCTCTGACACAGCACTCTATGTAAGCTCAGTCACCCGCCCTATCCCAACAACTCCTTAACCTAATCTAAACAATCTTTCCTGGACACTAAGGGGTAATTTAGCAGGACCATTCCACCTAGCCTGCAACATCTTTGGACTGTGGAAGGAAACCGGAGCACCCGGAGGAAACCCACGCACACACGGGGAGAAACTGCCAACTCCACATAATCAGTCACACAAGGCCGGAATTTAACCCGGGTCACTGGCACTGTGAGGCAGCAGTGCTAACCACTGTGCCACAGTCAAACCAATCTCTCCTTGAAGGACAGCCCGGTAACCTCCCTATCAGCCGAATGACCCTCCGCTGCACTCCCTCTCTGGCAACTATATCCTTTCTTAGTTAGGGAGACCAAAACTGTACGCAATACTCCTGGTGTGGTCTCACCAAGGCCTTGTGTAACTGCAGAAAGACATCTCCACTTCTGAACTCAAATCCCTCTTTCAATGAAGGCCAACATATCATTGGCCTTCTTAACTGCTTGCTGCACCCCCCTCTCCACTTTCAGTGACTGGTGTACAAGGACAGCCAGCTCCCTTTCTACATCCACATTTTTCAACAAATCATTGTTTAAATCAGACACTTTCCATCAGGATTTTGTTATACCAACGTGTACAAATGTCAGAAATGACTGTGCTGTGCTCACCTAGAATGGCCACCATTAAGTAACTTAAAATGGCTGACTGCTGATCGTGGATTTTCTGTTGACAAAATTCCCACACAGACAGAGAGAGAAGCAGAAACAGACAGATGGAGAAACTAATAGATGACATTTATTTGAGATTTTGAAACCCTGTCAAACACTACCAGCAAAGGTACATCATGGGGTTAGATACAGATTCCTCTACACTGTCCCTGGCAAACACTCCCAGGACAGGTACATCACAGGGTTAGATACAGAGTAAAGCTCCCTCTATATTGTCCCCCATCAAACAATCCCAGGACAGGTACAGTACGGGGTTAGATACAGAGTAAAGCCCCCTCTACACTGTCCACATCAAACACACCCAGGACAGGTACAGCACGGGATTAGATACAGAGTAAAGCTCCCTCCACATTGTCCCCATCAAACACTCCCAGGACAGGTACAGCACGGGGTTAGATACAGAGTAAAGTTCCCTCTACACTGTCCCCATCAAACACTCCCAGGACAGATACAGCACGGGGTTAGATACAGAGTAAAGCTCCCTCTACACTGTCCCCATCAAACACTCCCAGGACAGGTACAGCACGGGGTTAGATAAAGAGTAAAGCTCCCTCTACACTGTCCCCATCAAACACTCCCAGGACAGGTACAGCACGGGGTTAGTTACAGAGTAAAGCTTCCTCTACACTGTCCCTATCAAACACTCCCAGGACAGGTACAGCACGGGGTTAGGTACAGAGTAAAGCTCCCTCCACACTGTCCCCATCAAACACTCCCAGGACAGGTACAGCACGGGGTTAGTTACAGAGTAAAGCTCCCTCTACACTGTCCCCATTAAACACTCCCAGGACAGGTACAGCACGGGGTTAGATACAGAGTAAAGCTCCCTCTACACTGTCCCCATCAAACACTCCCAGGACAGGTACAGCACGGGGTTAGATACAGAGTAAAGCTCCCTCCACATTCTCCCCATCAAACACTCCCAGGACAGGTACAGCACGGGGTTAGATACAGAGTAAAGCTCCCTCTACACTGTCCCCATCAAACACTCCCAGGACAGGTACAGCACAGGGTTAGATACAGAGTAAAGCTGCCTCTACACTGTCCCCATCAAACACACCCAGGACAGGTACAGCACGGGGTTAGATACAGAGTAAAGCTCCCTCTACACTGTCCCCATCAAACATTCCCAGGACAGGTACAGCACGGGGTCAGATACAGAGTAAAGCTCCCTCTACACTGTCCCATCAAACACTCCCAAGACAGGTACAGCACGGGGTTAGATACAGAGTAAAGTTCCCTCGACACTGTCCCCATCAAACACTCCCAGGACAGGTACAGCACGGGGTTAGTTACAGAGTAAAGCTCCCTCTACACTGTCCCCATCAAACACTCCCAGGACAGGTACAGCACGGGGTTAGTTACAGAGTAAAGCTCCCTCTACACTGTCCCCATCAAACACTCCCAGGACAGGTACAGCACGGGGTTAGATACAGAGTAAAGCTCCCTCTACACTGTCCCCATCAAACACTCCCAGGACAGGTACAGCACGGGATTAGTTACAGAGTAAAGCTCCCTCTACACTGTCCCCATCAAACACTCCCAGGACAGGTACAGCACGGGGTTAGATACAGAGTAAAGCTCCCTCTACACTGTCCCCATCAAACACTCCCAGGACAGGTACAGCACGGGGGTAGATACAGAGTAATGCTCCCTCTACACTGTCCCCATCAAACACTCCCAGGACAGGTACAGCACGGGGTGAGATACAGAGGAAAGCTCCCTCTACACTGTCCCCATCAAACACTGCCAGGACAGGTACAGCACGGGGTTAGATACAGAGTAAAGCTCCCTCAACACTGTCCCCATCAAACACTCCCAGGACAGGTACAGCACGGGGTTAGATACAGAGTAAAGCTCCCTCTACACTGTCCCCATCAAACACTCCCAGGACAGGTACAGCACGGGGTTAGGTACAGAGTAAAGCTCCCTCTACACTGTCCCCATCAAACACTCCCAGGACAGGTACAGCACGGGGTTAGATAAAGAGTAAAGCTCCCTCTACACTGTCCCCATCAAACACTCCCAGGACAGGTACAGCACGGGGTTAGTTACAGAGTAAAGCTTCCTCTACACTGTCCCTATCAAACACTCCCAGGACAGGTACAGCACGGGGTTAGGTACAGAGTAAAGCTCCCTCCACACTGTCCCCATCAAACACTCCCAGGACAGGTACAGCACGGGGTTAGTTACAGAGTAAAGCTCCCTCTACACTGTCCCCATTAAACACTCCCAGGACAGGTACAGCACGGGGTTAGATACAGAGTAAAGCTCCCTCTACACTGTCCCCATCAAACACTCCCAGGACAGGTACAGCACGGGGTTAGATACAGAGTAAAGCTCCCTCCACATTCTCCCCATCAAACACTCCCAGGACAGGTACAGCACGGGGTTAGATACAGAGTAAAGCTCCCTCTACACTGTCCCCATCAAACACTCCCAGGACAGGTACAGCACAGGGTTAGATACAGAGTAAAGCTGCCTCTACACTGTCCCCATCAAACACACCCAGGACAGGTACAGCACGGGGTTAGATACAGAGTAAAGCTCCCTCTACACTGTCCCCATCAAACATTCCCAGGACAGGTACAGCACGGGGTCAGATACAGAGTAAAGCTCCCTCTACACTGTCCCATCAAACACTCCCAAGACAGGTACAGCACGGGGTTAGATACAGAGTAAAGTTCCCTCGACACTGTCCCCATCAAACACTCCCAGGACAGGTACAGCACGGGGTTAGTTACAGAGTAAAGCTCCCTCTACACTGTCCCCATCAAACACTCCCAGGACAGGTACAGCACGGGGTTAGTTACAGAGTAAAGCTCCCTCTACACTGTCCCCATCAAACACTCCCAGGACAGGTACAGCACGGGGTTAGATACAGAGTAAAGCTCCCTCTACACTGTCCCCATCAAACACTCCCAGGACAGGTACAGCACGGGATTAGTTACAGAGTAAAGCTCCCTCTACACTGTCCCCATCAAACACTCCCAGGACAGGTACAGCACGGGGTTAGATACAGAGTAAAGCTCCCTCTACACTGTCCCCATCAAACACTCCCAGGACAGGTACAGCACGGGGGTAGATACAGAGTAATGCTCCCTCTACACTGTCCCCATCAAACACTCCCAGGACAGGTACAGCACGGGGTGAGATACAGAGGAAAGCTCCCTCTACACTGTCCCCATCAAACACTGCCAGGACAGGTACAGCACGGGGTTAGATACAGAGTAAAGCTCCCTCAACACTGTCCCCATCAAACACTCCCAGGACAGGTACAGCACGGGGTTAGACACAGAGTAAAGCTCCCTCTACACTGTCCCCATCAAACACTCCCAGGACAGGTACAGCACGGGGTTAGGTACAGAGTAAAGCTCCCTCTACACTGTCCCCATCAAACACTCCCAGGACAGGTACAGCACGGGGTTAGATACAGAGTTAAGCTCCCTCAACACTGTCCCCATCAAACACTCCCAGGACAGGTACAGCACGGGGTTAGATACAGAGTAAAGCTCCCTCTACACTGTCCCCATCAACACTCCCAGGACAGGTACAGCACGGGTTAGATAAAGAGTAAAGCTCCCTCTACACTGTCCCCATCAAACACTCCCAGGACAGGTACAGCACGGGGTTAGATACAGAGTAAAGCTCCCTCCACATTCTCCCCATCAAACACTCCCAGGACAGGTACAGCACGGGGTTAGATACAGAGTAAAGCTCCCTCTACACTGACCCCATCAAACACTCCCAGGACAGGTACAGCACGGGTTAGATAAAGAGTAAAGCTCCCTCTACACTGTCCCCATCAAACACTCCCAGGACAGGTACAGCACGGGGTTAGATACAGAGTAAAGCTCCCTCTACATTCTCCCCATCAAACACTCCCAGGACAGGTACAGCACGGTGTTAGATACAGAGTAAAACTCCCTCCACATTCTCCCCATCAAACACTCCCAGGACAGGTACAGCACGGTGTTAGATACAGAGTAAAACTCCCTCCACATTCTCCCCATCAAACACTCCCAGGACAGGTACAGCACGGGTTAGATAAAGAGTAAAGCTCCCTCTACACTGTCCCCATCAAACACTCCCAGGAGAGGTACAGCACGGGGTTAGATACAGAGTAAAGCTCCCTCCACATTCTCCCCATCAAACACTCCCAGGACAGGTACAGCACGGTGTTAGATACAGAGTAAAACTCCCTCCACATTCTCCCCATCAAACACTCCCAGGACAGGTACAGCACGGGGTTAGATACAGAGTAAAGCTCCCTCAACACTGGCCCATCAAAAACTCCCAGGACAGGTACAGCACAGGGTTAGATACAGAGTAAAGCTCCCTCTACACTGACCCCATCGAACACTCCCAGGACAGGTACAGCACAGGGTTAGATACAGAGTAAAGCTCCCTCTAAACTGTCCCCATCAAACACACCCAGGACAGGTACAGCACAGGGTTAGATACAGAGTAAAGCTCCCTCTACACTGTCCCCATCAAACACTCCCAGGACAGATACAGCACAGGGTTAGATACAGAGTAAAGCTCCCTCAACACTGTCCCCATCAAACACTCCCAGGACAGGTACAGCACGGGGTTAGATACAGAGTAAAGCTGCCTCTACACTGTCCCCATCAAACACAACCAGGACAGGTACAGCACGGGGTTAGATACAGAGTAAAGCTCGCTCTACACTGTCCCCATCAAACATTCCCAGGACAGGTACAGCACGGGGTCAGATACAGAGTAACGCTCCCTCTACACTGTCCCATCAAACACTCCCAAGACAGGTACAGCACGGGGTTAGATACAGAGTAAAGCTCCCTCTACACTGTCCCCATCAAACACTCCCAGGACAGGTACAGCACGGGGTTAGGTACAGAGTAAAGCTCCCTCTACACTGTCCCCATCAAACACTCCCAGGACAGGTACAGCACGGGGTTAGATAAAGAGTAAAGCTCCCTCTACACTGTCCCCATCAAACACTCCCAGGACAGGTACAGCACGGGGTTAGTTACAGAGTAAAGCTTCCTCTACACTGTCCCTATCAAACACTCCCAGGACAGGTACAGCACGGGGTTAGGTACAGAGTAAAGCTCCCTCCACACTGTCCCCATCAAACACTCCCAGGACAGGTACAGCACGGGGTTAGTTACAGAGTAAAGCTCCCTCTACACTGTCCCCATTAAACACTCCCAGGACAGGTACAGCACGGGGTTAGATACAGAGTAAAGCTCCCTCTACACTGTCCCCATCAAACACTCCCAGGACAGGTACAGCACGGGGTTAGATACAGAGTAAAGCTCCCTCCACATTCTCCCCATCAAACACTCCCAGGACAGGTACAGCACGGGGTTAGATACAGAGTAAAGCTCCCTCTACACTGTCCCCATCAAACACTCCCAGGACAGGTACAGCACAGGGTTAGATACAGAGTAAAGCTGCCTCTACACTGTCCCCATCAAACACACCCAGGACAGGTACAGCACGGGGTTAGATACAGAGTAAAGCTCCCTCTACACTGTCCCCATCAAACATTCCCAGGACAGGTACAGCACGGGGTCAGATACAGAGTAAAGCTCCCTCTACACTGTCCCATCAAACACTCCCAAGACAGGTACAGCACGGGGTTAGATACAGAGTAAAGTTCCCTCGACACTGTCCCCATCAAACACTCCCAGGACAGGTACAGCACGGGGTTAGTTACAGAGTAAAGCTCCCTCTACACTGTCCCCATCAAACACTCCCAGGACAGGTACAGCACGGGGTTAGTTACAGAGTAAAGCTCCCTCTACACTGTCCCCATCAAACACTCCCAGGACAGGTACAGCACGGGGTTAGATACAGAGTAAAGCTCCCTCTACACTGTCCCCATCAAACACTCCCAGGACAGGTACAGCACGGGATTAGTTACAGAGTAAAGCTCCCTCTACACTGTCCCCATCAAACACTCCCAGGACAGGTACAGCACGGGGTTAGATACAGAGTAAAGCTCCCTCAACACTGTCCCCATCAAACACTCCCAGGACAGGTACAGCACGGGGTTAGATACAGAGTAAAGCTCCCTCTACACTGTCCCCATCAACACTCCCAGGACAGGTACAGCACGGGTTAGATAAAGAGTAAAGCTCCCTCTACACTGTCCCCATCAAACACTCCCAGGACAGGTACAGCACGGGGTTAGATACAGAGTAAAGCTCCCTCCACATTCTCCCCATCAAACACTCCCAGGACAGGTACAGCACGGGGTTAGATACAGAGTAAAGCTCCCTCTACACTGACCCCATCAAACACTCCCAGGACAGGTACAGCACGGTGTTAGATACAGAGTAAAACTCCCTCCACATTCTCCCCATCAAACACTCCCAGGACAGGTACAGCACGGGGTTAGATACAGAGTAAAGCTCCCTCAACACTGGCCCATCAAACACTCCCAGGACAGGTACAGCACAGGGTTAGATACAGAGTAAAGCTCCCTCTACACTGACCCCATCGAACACTCCCAGGACAGGTACAGCACAGGGTTAGATACAGAGTAAAGCTCCCTCTAAACTGTCCCCATCAAACACACCCAGGACAGGTACAGCACAGGGTTAGATACAGAGTAAAGCTCCCTCTACACTGTCCCCATCAAACACTCCCAGGACAGATACAGCAAAGGGTTAGATACAGAGTAAAGCTCCCTCAACACTGTCCCCATCAAACACTCCCAGGACAGGTACAGCACGGGGTTAGATACAGAGTAAAGCTGCCTCTACACTGTCCCCATCAAACACAACCAGGACAGGTACAGCACGGGGTTAGATACAGAGTAAAGCTCGCTCTACACTGTCCCCATCAAACATTCCCAGGACAGGTACAGCACGGGGTCAGATACAGAGTAACGCTCCCTCTACACTGTCCCATCAAACACTCCCAAGACAGGTACAGCACGGGGTTAGATAGAGAGTAAAGCTCCCTCTACACTGTCCCCATCAAACACTCCCAGGACAGGTACAGCACGGGGTTAGATACAGAGTAAGGTTTCCTCTACACTGTCCCCATCAAACACTCCCAGGACAGGTACAGCACGGGGTTAGATAGAGAGTAAAGCTCCCTCTACACTGTCCCCATCAAACACTCCCAGGACAGGTACAGCACGGGGTTAGATACAGAGTAAGGTTTCCTCTACACTGTCCCCATCAAACACTCCCAGGACAGGTACAGCACGGGGTTAGATAGAGAGTAAAGCTCCCTCTACACTGTCCCCATCAAACACTCCCAGAACAGGTACAACACGGGGTTAGATACAGAGTAAAGCTCCCTCTACACTGTCCCCATCAAACACTCCCAGGACAGGTACAGCACGGGGTTAGATACAGAGTAAGGTTTCCTCTACACTGTCCCCATCAAACACTCCCAGGACAGGTACAGCACGGGGTTAGATACAGAGTAAAGCTCCCTCTACACTGTCCCATCAAACACTCCCAGAACAGGTACAGCACGGGGTTAGATACAGAGTAATGCTCCCTCTACACTGTCCCCATCAAACACTCCCAGAACAGGTACAGCACGGGGTTAGATACAGAGTAAAGCTCCCTCTACACTGTCCCATCAAACACTCCCAGAACAGGTACAGCACGGGGTTAGATACAGAGTAAGGTTTCCTCTACACTGTCCCCATCAAACACTCCCAGGACAGGTACAGCACGGGGTTAGATACAGAGTAAAGCTCTCTCTACACTGTCTCCATCAAACACTCCCAGGACAGGTACAGCACGGGGGTAGATACAGAGTAAAGCTCCCTCTACACTGTCCCCATCAAACACTTCCAGGACAGGTACAGCACGGGGGTAGATACAGAGTAAAGCTCCCTCTACACTGTCCCCATCAAAAACTCCCAGGACAGGTACAGCACGGGGTTAGATACAGAGTAAAGCTCCCTCTACACTGTCCCCATCAAACACTCCCAGAACAGGTACAGCACGGGGTTAGATACAGAGTAAAGCTCCCTCTACACTGTCCCCATCAAACACTCCCAGAACAGGTACAACACGGGGTTAGATACAGAGTAAGGTTTCCTCTACACTGTCTCCATGATCACTCCCAAGACATGGCAGAGGCAGTACAACGTGGAAATCACCATCCCTGTGTGTAGTCTGAACAGCGCTGTTGGAATGTGATACAGAGAATCATAGAATATACATTGCAGGAGCAGGCCATTTGGCCCATCGAGTCTGCACTGGCCCTCGGAGAGAGCACCCTACACAAGCCCACGCCTCCACCCTCTCCAAATAACCCCAGTAACACCACCTACCCTTTGGGCCACTAAGGGGCAATTTAGCACGGCCAACATCTCCTCTCATCCTTCTCGGCTCGAGTGAATACCGGCACAATCACAGAATCCCGACCATGCAGAAGGAGGCCATTCTGCCCATCGAATCTACACCAACCCTCTGACACAGCACCCTATGTAAGCTCAGTCACCCGCCCTATCCCAATAACTCCTTAACCTAATCTAAACAATCTTTCTTGGACACTAAGGGGTAATTTAGCAGGACCATTCCACCTAGCCTGCAACATCTTTGGACTGTGGAAGGAAACCGGAGCACCCGGAGGAAACCCACGCACACACGGGGAGAAACTGCCAACTCCACATAATCAGTCACACAAGGCCGGAATTTAACCCGGGTCACTGGCACTGTGAGGCAGCAGTGCTAACCACTGTGCCACAGTCAAACCAATCTCTCCTTGTAGGACAGCCCGGTAACCTCCCTATCAGCCGAATGACCCTCCGCTGCACTCCCTCTCTGGCAACTATATCCTTTCTTAGTTAGGGAGACCGAAACTGTACGCAATACTCCTGGTGTGGTCTCACCAAGGCCTTGTGTAACTGCAGAAAGACATCTCCACTTCTGAACTCAAATCCCTCTTTCAATGAAGGCCAACATATCATTGGCCTTCTTAACTGCTTGCTGCACCCCCCTCTCCACTTTCAGTGACTGGTGTACAAGGACAGCCAGCTCCCTTTCTACATCCACATTTTTCAACAAATCATTGTTTAAATCAGACACTTTCCATCAGGATTTTGTTATACCAACGTGTCCAAATGTCAGAAATGACTGTGCTGTGCTCACCTAAAATGGCCACCATTGAGTAACTTAAAATGGCTGACTGCTGATCGTGGATTTTCTATTGACAATATTCCCACACAGACAGAGAGAAGCAGAAACAGACAGATGGAGAAACTAATAGATGACATTTATTTGAGATTTTGAAACCCTGTCAAACACTACCAGCAAAGGTACATCATGGGGTTAGATACAGATTCCTCTACAATGTCCCTGGCAAACACTCCCAGGACAGGTACATCACGGGGTTAGATACAGAGTAAAGCTCCCTCAATATTGTCCCCCATCAAACAATCCCAAGACAGGTACAGTACGGGGTTAGATACAGAGTAAAGCTCCCTCTACACTGTCCCCATCAAACACTCCCAGGACAGGTACAGCACGGGGTTAGATACAGAGTAAAGCTCCCTCCACATTGTCCCCATCAAACACTCCCAGGACAGGTACAGCACGGGGTTAGACATAGAGAACAGCTCCCACGACACCGTCCCCATCAAACACTCCCAGGACAGGTACAGCACGGGGTTAGTTACAGAGTAAAGCTCCCTCTACACTGTCCCCATTAAACACTCCCAGGACAGGTACAGCACGGGGTTAGATACAGAGTAAAGCTCCCTCTACACTGTCCCCATCAAACACTCCCAGGACAGGTACAGCACGGGGTTATATACAGAGTAAAGCTCCCTCCACATTCTCCCCATCAAACACTCCCAGGACAGGTACAGCACGGGGTTAGATACAGAGTAAAGCTCCCTCTACACTGTCCCCATCAAACACTCCCAGGACAGGTACAGCACAGGGTTAGATACAGAGTAAAGCTGCCTCTACACTGTCCCCATCAAACACACCCAGGACAGGTACAGCACGGGGTTAGATACAGAGTAAAGCTCCCTCTACACTGTCCCCATCAAACATTCCCAGGACAGGTACAGCACGGGGTCAGATACAGAGTAAAGCTCCCTCTACACTGTCCCATCAAACACTCCCAAGACAGGTACAGCACGGGGTTAGATACAGAGTAAAGTTCCCTCGACACTGTCCCCATCAAACACTCCCAGGACAGGTACAGCACGGGGTTAGTTACAGAGTAAAGCTCCCTCTACACTGTCCCCATCAAACACTCCCAGGACAGGTACAGCACGGGGTTAGTTACAGAGTAAAGCTCCCTTTACACTGTCCCCATCAAACACTCCCAGGACAGGTACAGCACGGGGTTAGATACAGAGTAAAGCTCCCTCTACACTGTCCCCATCAAACACTCCCAGGACAGGTACAGCACGGGATTAGTTACAGAGTAAAGCTCCCTCTACACTGTCCCCATCAAACACTCCCAGGACAGGTACAGCACGGGGTTAGATACAGAGTAAAGCTCCCTCTACACTGTCCCCATCAAACACTCCCAGGACAGGTACAGCACGGGGGTAGATACAGAGTAATGTTCCCTCTACACTGTCCCCATCAAACACTCCCAGGACAGGTACAGCACGGGGTGAGATACAGAGGAAAGCTCCCTCCACATTCTCCCCATCAAACACTCCCAGGACAGGTACAGCACGGGGTTAGATACAGAGTAAAGCTCCCTCTACACTGTCCCCATCAAACACTCCCAGGACAGGTACAGCACAGGGTTAGATACAGAGTAAAGCTGCCTCTACACTGTCCCCATCAAACACACCCAGGACAGGTACAGCACGGGGTTAGATACAGAGTAAAGCTCCCTCTACACTGTCCCCATCAAACATTCCCAGGACAGGTACAGCACGGGGTCAGATACAGAGTAAAGCTCCCTCTACACTGTCCCATCAAACACTCCCAAGACAGGTACAGCACGGGGTTAGATACAGAGTAAAGTTCCCTCGACACTGTCCCCATCAAACACTCCCAGGACAGGTACAGCACGGGGTTAGTTACAGAGTAAAGCTCCCTCTACACTGTCCCCATCAAACACTCCCAGGACAGGTACAGCACGGGGTTAGTTACAGAGTAAAGCTCCCTTTACACTGTCCCCATCAAACACTCCCAGGACAGGTACAGCACGGGGTTAGATACAGAGTAAAGCTCCCTCTACACTGTCCCCATCAAACACTCCCAGGACAGGTACAGCACGGGATTAGTTACAGAGTAAAGCTCCCTCTACACTGTCCCCATCAAACACTCCCAGGACAGGTACAGCACGGGGTTAGATACAGAGTAAAGCTCCCTCTACACTGTCCCCATCAAACACTCCCAGGACAGGTACAGCACGGGGGTAGATACAGAGTAATGCTCCCTCTACACTGTCCCCATCAAACACTCCCAGGACAGGTACAGCACGGGGTGAGATACAGAGGAAAGCTCCCTCTACACTGTCCCCATCAAACACTCCCAGGACAGGTACAGCACGGGGTTAGATACAGAGTAAAGCTCCCTCAACACTGTCCCCATCAAACACTCCCAGGACAGGTACAGCACGGGGTTAGATACAGAGTAAAGCTCCCTCTACACTGTCCCCATCAAACACTCCCAGGACAGGTACAGCACGGGGTTAGATACAGAGTAAAGCTCCCTCTAAACTGTCCCCATCAAACACTCCCAGGACAGGTACAGCACGGGGTTAGATACAGAGTAAGGTTTCCTCTACACTGTCCCCATCAAACACTCCCAGGACAGGTACAGCACGGGGTTAGATAGAGAGTAAAGCTCCCTCTACACTGTCCCCATCAAACACTCCCAGGACAGGTACAGCACGGGGTTAGATACAGAGTAAGGTTTCCTCTACACTGTCCCCATCAAACACTCCCAGGACAGGTACAGCACGGGGTTAGATACAGAGTAAAGCTCCCTCTACACTGTCCCCATCAAACACTCCCAGAACAGGTACAACACGGGGTTAGATACAGAGTAAAGCTCCCTCTACACTGTCCCCATCAAACACTCCCAGGACAGGTACAGCACGGGGTTAGATACAGAGTAAGGTTTCCTCTACACTGTCCCCATCAAACACTCCCAGGACAGGTACAGCACGGGGTTAGATACAGAGTAAAGCTCCCTCTACACTGTCCCCATCAAACACTCCCAGGACAGGTACAACACGGGGTTAGATACAGAGTAAAGCTCCCTCTACACTGTCCCCATCAAACACTCCCAGGACAGGTACAACACGGGGTTAGATACAGAGTAAGGTTTCCTCTACACTGTCTCCATGATCACTCCCAAGACATGGCAGAGGCAGTACAACGTGGAAATCACCATCCCTGTGTGTAGTCTGAACAGCGCTGTTGGAATGTGATACAGAGAATCATAGAATATACATTGCAGGAGCAGGCCATTTGGCCCATCGAGTCTGCACTGGCCCTCGGAGAGAGCACCCTACACAAGCCCACGCCTCCACCCTCTCCAAATAACCCCAGTAACACCACCTACCCTTTGGGCCACTAAGGGGCAATTCAGCACGGCCAACATCTCCTCTCATCCTTCTCGGCTCGAGTGAATACCGGCACAATCACAGAATCCCGACCATGCAGAAGGAGGCCATTCTGCCCATCGAATCTACACCAACCCTCTGACACAGCACCCTATGTAAGCTCAGTCACCCGCCCTATCCCAATAACTCCTTAACCTAATCTAAACAATCTTTCTTGGACACTAAGGGGTAATTTAGCAGGACCATTCCACCTAGCCTGCAACATCTTTGGACTGTGGAAGGAAACCGGAGCACCCGGAGGAAACCCACGCACACACGGGGAGAAACTGCCAACTCCACATAATCAGTCACACAAGGCCGGAATTTAACCCGGGTCACTGGCACTGTGAGGCAGCAGTGCTAACCACTGTGCCACAGTCAAACCAATCTCTCCTTGTAGGACAGCCCGGTAACCTCCCTATCAGCCGAATGACCCTCCGCTGCACACCCTCTCTGGCAACTATATCCTTTCTTAGTTAGGGAGACCGAAACTGTACGCAATACTCCTGGTGTGGTCTCACCAAGGCCTTGTGTGACTGCAGAAAGACATCTCCACTTCTGAACTCAAATCCCTCTTTCAATGAAGGCCAACATATCATTGGCCTTCTTAACTGCTTGCTGCACCCCCCTCTCCACTTTCAGTGACTGGTGTACAAGGACAGCCAGCTCCCTTTCTACATCCACATTTTTCAACAAATCACTGTTTAAATCAGACACTTTCCATCAGGATTTTGTTATACCAACGTGTCCAAATGTCAGAAATGACTGTGCTGTGCTCACCTAAAATGGCCACCATTAAGTAACTTAAAATGGCTGACTGCTGGTCGTGGATTTTCTGTTGACAATATTCCCACACAGACAGAGAGAGAAGCAGAAACAGACAGATGGAGAAACTAATAGATGACATTTATTTGAGATTTTGAAACCCTGTCAAACACTACCAGCAAAGGTACATCATGGGGTTAGATACAGATTCCTCTACACTGTCCCTGGCAAACACTCCCAGGACAGGTACATCACGGGGTTAGATACAGAGTAAAGCTCCCTCTATATTGTCCCCCATCAAACAATCCCAGGACAGGTACAGTACGGGGCTAGATACAGAGTAAAGCTCCCTCTACACTGTCCCCATCAAACACTCCCAGGACAGGTACAGCACGGGGTTAGATACAGAGTAAAGCTCCCTCCACATTGTCCCCATCAAACACTCCCAGGACAGGTACAGCACGGGGTTAGATATAGAGAACAGCTCCCACTACACTGTCCCCATCAAACACTCCCAAGACAGGTACAGCACAGGGTGAGATACAGAGTCAAGCTCCTTCTACACTGTCCACATCAAAAACTCCCAGGAGAGGTACAGCACAGGGTTAGATACAGAGTAAAGCTCCCTCTACACTGTCCCCATCAAACACTACAGGACAGGTACAGCACGAGGTTAGATAATGAATAAAGCTCCCTCTACACTGTCCCCATTAAACATTCCCAGGACAGGTACAGCATAGGGTTAGATAAAGAGTAAAGCTCCCTCTGGACTGTCCCCATCAAACACTCCTAGGATGGGTATAGCACGGGGTGATACAGAGTAAAGCTCCCTCTGGACTGTCCCCATCAAACACTCCCAAGACAGGTAAAGCACAGGGTGAGATACAGAGTAAAGCTCCCTCTACACTGTCCACATCAAAAACTCCCAGGACAGGTACAGCACGGGGTTAGATACAGAGTAAATCTCCCTCTACACCTGTCCCCATCAAATACTCCCAGGACAGGTACAGCACGGGGTTAGATGCACAGTAAAGATCCCTCTACATCTGTCCCCATCAAATACTCCCAGGAGAGGTACATAGGAACTGGAGTGGGCCATCCAGCTGATCGAGCCTGCCTTCGCGACTAGACCACCTTAACAATAACCAATTTTAATAATCCGATACAAAGCCCTGGATGAATTTATTTCCTAGCAGCATCAGTAGCTGTAAATCCTGCTCTACACTGTGTCAGAAATATTACTGCATTTGAGAACGTCATTGTTAATATTACCTTGTAATATATAACCGTTCTCATCCATATCTCTATTGAGAACACATTAGCTCCTTTCCCAGTGATCACTGCAGTTGACCCCGTCACTGTTTATACTGTAAGCTCTTGTCCCAGTTAATACTACATTACACCATACTGCTGTGGACACTACAATTAACCCTTTTGGAGTGCTGACTACCATGTACCCAGGGTAAGAGCCTGTGGGACTACCATGTATAATAATCTTTATTGTCACAAGTAGGCTTACATTAACACTGCAATGAAGTTACTGTGAAAAGCCCCTAGTCGCCACATTCCGGCGCCCTTTCGGGTACACAGAGGGAGAATTCATAATGTCCAAATTACCTAAAAGCACGTCTTTCAGACTTGTGGGAGGAAACCGGAGCTCCCGGAGGAAACCCACGCAGACACAGAGAGAACGTGCTGGGAATCGAACCCGGGACCCTGGAGCTGTAAAGCCACAGTGCTACCCACTGTGCTATCGTGCCGCGTAATGAGTCACACACACAACCTCCCACCCCACCCCAGACACACAAACACGTGTACAGACAAACACAAACTCACACACAGACACAAACTCAGACAGGCTGGGTCAAATCATCTTTCAAATGGAGCGAGATCCATTCTCCACCTTTAACTTGGAGAGGTGTATCTGGCCTGTGTGTGACCCAAGTCACACACTGACTCTGAACATCCTCACAACAGCTTGGGGACAGACTTTTCTAAAGCACTTTCATAACCTTTGGGTATCACAAACTGCTTCACAGGCAATGGAGCCCATTTAAAATCTAGTCAGTGGTAATTTAGGAAAGGACCAGCGAATTTCAGAGACACACACAGAAACAGGATGAGATTGTGCTGTACATGTTTCGCAGCTGACACTGAGACACACACGAGATGTACAATATCAATTATTATTCTGAAGCATGTGATTAAATCACCCTGAAACTAAATTCCAGTGTTTCAGAGTAAAGCTTTATCTGCACTGTCCATCAAATACTCACAGCCCAAATACTGTCTGGGCTTAAATACAGAGTCAAAATCCCTCTGTCCTTCCAAAGAATTTTTCATTCCAGACAGTTATTTTTATTTTTTGGAAAAGCAGAACTCAAATTGCACCGAATCCCAGGGTGGACTCTTGTTTATTTCAGCCCTTCACATTTAAACATGAAGTTTAAGCTCCGATTACAGGTGTCTGCTTGTCTCTGTTTGTATATTCTCTGTTATTGTTGTTTTGTCATTTGTCTGAAGTATTTGAATAATAGGCCTTGGTTAATCAATCCTTTCTCTCAGCACATGGAAGTTGTGAATCTTCAAGGCTGTCAGTCTGATCTAGATAACAAAAAGCTACATCCTTTGATCAATCCATTCCCCAACCCTAAATAGATCTCACATATTTCCATAATGCAGGAATATCTCCATCCAAACTTCCAATCAGTTCCCAATACTCTTGTTAACACTTGCCTGTATAACCTAAATTCCACTGACAGATTCCGAAAGCTGCACAGAAAAATGACTGGTTATTTTAAACTTTGAAACAAAACTATTTGAACTTGTGTTTCAATCCTATTGTACAGAAATGTTGTCCTGTGGGCTGACAGTTTCTCAGTAAGACTGGAACATTGAGGTACGCCTCGCACTGCACTTGACAACATTTGTGGCACTTCCAAAATCTACCATACATTGCTGTCTGTATTGTGTGAATCTAGCTGTGAAATATCTGTACAGTTTAAACTTCCACCGTTTCTGTCTTCTCATCGTTTATAAAGATCACGGTTCTATCCTTTTTAAGTCTAAAGCACACCATCAAAACATTTCCCAACACAGAAACACGTCCACCAGTTCAGTCTACCGCCAAAACGATAATATCTCCCTGCAATTTGATGTTTCCAGCTATGTTGCTTACAACGCTGTCTAATGTTTGGTGTCATTGGCAAACTGGGATGTGTAGCATTCTATCAAATGGTCTTAAATGGCTAATATATATGTATGTGTGTGCGCTAATGTGTGTGTACACGCATGTGTCTATGCACGCATGTGTGTGTGTGTGTATGTATCTGTTGCCGTGTATCTATCAGTCAGTGTGTGCACACGCATGTGTGTGTGTGTATCTGTGAACTTGTGTGTGTATACGCATTTAAGTCTCAAAGGAAAATATGAGCATGTGTAGGCGATTTGGCCCATCGAGTCTGCTCCACCATTCAAACAGATCCTGGCACGCACAGACGCACGCACACTCACACACACATTCCTATTGTATTATACACAGTCGATTTGTGTCTAGAACATGCTCAATGATTGAGCTTCCACAACCCTCTGGATCGGAGAATTCCAAGATTCTCCATCCTCTCAATGAAGAAATTCCTCCTCATCTCAGTCTGCAATGGTCTACCCCTGATTCTGAGCATTCATGTCAAGAGGGCGAGAATACAAGACCAGGGATGTACTTCTGAGGCTGTATAAGGCTCTGGTCAGACGCCATTTGGAGTATTGTGAGCAGTTTTAGGCCCAGTATCTAAGGAAGGATGTGCTGCCTTGGAAAGGGTCCAGTGGAGGTTCACAAGAATGTTCCCTGGAATGAAGAACTTGTCGTATGCGGAATGGTTGAGGACTCTGGGTCTGTACTCGTTGGAGTTTAGAAGGATGAGGGGGGATCTTATTGAAACTTACAAGATGCTGCGAGGCCTGGATAGAGTGGAGGTGGAGAGGATGTTTCCACTTGTAGGAAAAACTAGAAGCAGAGGACACCATCTCAGACTAAAGGGACGATCCTTTAAAACAGAGATGAGGAGGAATTTCTTCAGCCAGAGGGCGGTGAATATGTGGAGCTCTTTGCCGCAGAAGGCTGTGGAGGCCAAATCACTGAGTATCTCTAAGACAGAGATAGATCGGTTCTTGATCAATAAGGGGATCAGGGGTTATGGAGAGAAGGCAGGAGAATGGGGATTAGAAAAATATCAGTCATGATTGAATGGCGGAGCAGACTCGATGGGCCGAGTGGCCTAATTCTGCTTCAATGTCTTATGGTCTTATGGTTTGAGACTGTGCCCCCTCCCCCTGGGTCTAATCTCACCAGTCAGAGAGAACATCTGACCTACATCTATCTTGTGATGCCCCGTATGAATTGTGTATCTTTCAAGATCACCTCTCATTTTTCGGGAACACAGGTACATTTTCCTCAATCTCTCCTCATCAGACAATTTCACCATCCCAGGGATTCGTCTGGTGAATCTCCGTTACACTCCTTCTACAGCAAGTATATCCTTCCTTAGTTATGGAGAACAAAACTCCACACAATGGTCCAGGTGTGTTGTGACCAAGGCTCTGTACAATTGCAGCAAGTCATCTTAACCCCAATACTAATAACCACGAGCGATGAAAGTTAACGTACCATTGGCCTTCCTGATTGCTTAATGTACCCGCGCGCTAGCGTTTAGTGACCCATGAATAAGGAGTTAGATACAGAGTAAAGCTCCCTCTACACTGTCCCCATCAAACACTCCCAGGACAGGTACAGCACGGGGTTAGATACAGAGTAAAGCTCCCTCTACACTGTCCCCATCAAACACTCCCAGGACAGGTACAGCACAGGGTTAGATACAGAGTAAAGCTCCCTCTACACTGTCCCCATCAAACACTCCCAGAACAGGTACAACACGGGGTTAGATACAGAGTAAAGCTCCCTCTACACTGTCCCCATCAAACACTCCCAGAACAGGTACAACACGGGGTTAGATACAGAGTAAGGTTTCCTCTACACTGTCTCCATGATCACTCCCAAGACATGGCAGAGGCAGTACAACGTGGAAATCACCATCCCTGTGTGTAGTCTGAACAGCGCTGTTGGAATGTGATACAGAGAATCATAGAATATACATTGCAGGAGTAGGCCATTTGGCCCATCGAGTCTGCACTGGCCCTCGGAGAGAGCACCCTACACAAGCCCACGCCTCCACCCTCTCCAAATAACCCCAGTAACACCACCTACCCTTTGGGCCACTAAGGGGCAATTTAGCACGGCCAACATCTCCTCTCATCCTTCTCGGCTCGAGTGAATACCGGCACAATCACAGAATCCCTACAATGCAGAAGGAGGCCATTCTGCCCATCGAATCTACACCAACCTTCTGACACAGCACTCTATGTAAGCTCAGTCACCCGCCCTATCCCAATAACTCCTTAACCTAATCTAAACAATCTTTCTTGGACACTAAGGGGTAATTTAGCAGGACCATTCCACCTAGCCTGCAACATCTTTGGACTGTGGAAGGAAACCGGAGCACCCGGAGGAAACCCACGCACACACGGGGAGAAACTGCCATCTCCACATAATCAGTCACACAAGGCCGGAATTTAACCCGGGTCACTGGCACTGTGAGGCAGCAGTGCTAACCACTGTGCCACAGTCAAACCAATCTCTCCTTGAAGGACAGCCCGGTAACCTCCCTATCAGCCGAATGACCCTCCGCTGCACTCCCTCTCTGGCAACTATATCCTTTCTTAGTTAGGGAGACCGAAACTGTACGCAATACTCCTGGTGTGGTCTCACCAAGGCCTTGTGTAACTGCAGAAAGACATCTCCACTTCTGAACTCAAATCCCTCTTTCAATGAAGGCCAACATATCATTGGCCTTCTTAACTGCTTGCTGCACCCCCCTCTCCACTTTCAGTGACTGGTGTACAAGGACAGCCAGCTCCCTTTCTACATCCACATTTTTCAACAAATCATTGTTTAAATCAGACACTTTCCATCAGGATTTTGTTACACCAACGTGTACAAATGTCAGAAATGACTGTGCTGTGCTCACCTAAAATGGCCACCATTAAGTAACTTAAAATGGCTGACTGCTGATCGTGGATTTTCTGTTGACAATATTCCCACACAGACAGAGAGAGAAGCAGAAACAGACAGATGGAGAAACTAATAGATGACATTTATTTGAGATTTTGAAACCCTGTCAAACACTACCAGCAAAGGTACATCATGGGGTTAGATACAGATTCCTCTACACTGTCCCTGGCAAACACTCCCAGGACAGGGAGATCACGGGGTTAGATACAGAGTAAAGCTCCCTCTATATTGTCCCCCATCAAACAATCCCAGGACAGGTACAGTACGGGGTTAGATATAGAGAAAAGCTCCCACTGCACTGTCCCCATCAAACACTCCCAGGACAGGTACAGCACGGGGTTAGATACAGAGTAAAGCTCCCTCTACACTGTCCCCATCAAACATTAGACACACAGATTGCGAGGGACACACAGATTGCGAGGGACGCAAAAGGAAAATTGAAATCGCTTATTGTCACAAGTAGGCTTCAAATGAAGTTACTGTGAAAAGCCCCTAGTCGCCACATTACTGCGCCTGTTCGTGGAGGCTGTTACGGGACACACAGAGAGCGAGGGACGCACTGGGAGCGAGGGACGCACTGGGAGCGAGGGACGCACTGGGAGCGAGGGACGCACTGGGAGCGAGGGACGCACTGGGAGCGAGGGACGCACTGGGAGCGAGGGACGCACTGGGAGCGAGGGACGCACTGGGAGCGAGGGACGCACAGAGGGCGAGGGACGCACAGAGGGCGAGGGACGCACAGAGGGCGAGGGACGCACAGAGGGCGAGGGACGCACAGAGGGCGAGGGACGCACAGAGGGCGAGGGACCCACAGAGGGCGAGGGACCCACAGAGGGCGAGGGACCCACAGAGGGCGAGGGACCCACAGAGGGCGAGGGACCCACAGAGAGCGAGGGACCCACAGAGAGCGAGGGACCCACAGAGAGCGAGGGACCCACAGAGAGCGAGGGACCCACAGAGAGCGAGGGACCCACAGAGAGCGAGGGAGCCACAGACCCACAGATCACACACACATGATCTTACATACTCACACTCACTCTTACACACTCACTCACACCCTCACTCACACTCACTATTACTCACTCATTCTTACATACGCACACACTTTTACACACACATGCTCACTCACTTTCACACATTAACTTGCTCACTCTTACACACTCACCCACACTTCCAATCACTCACACTCACATACTAATCACTCACTCGCACACCAATCACTCACACTCACCGACACGCTCACACGCTCATTCCCATTCACTCACAAACTCACTCTTACACACTCAGTCACTCTTATACAAACACACTGTTCACACACACTTACACACACTCACTCGTACACACTCACTCTTACAATCACACACAGTAGTTCTCACCAATTCTCACTCTTACACACACTCACTCTATGACACACTCATTCACTGTTATACACACTCACTCAGACACTGGGGGACGGGCAGAGAGCGAGGGACACACAGAGAGCGCGAGGGACGCACAGAGCGCGAGGGACGCACAGAGAGCGCGAGGGACGCACAGAGAGCGCGAGGGACGCACAGAGAGCGCGAGGGACGCACAGAGAGCGCGAGGGACGCACAGAGAGCGCGAGGGACGCACAGAGAGCGCGAGGGACGCACAGAGAGCGCGAGGGACGCACAGAGAGCGCGAGGGACGCACAGAGAGCGCGAGGGACGCACAGAGAGCGCGAGGGACGCACAGAGAGCGCGAGGGACGCACAGAGAGCGCGAGGGACGCACAGAGAGCGCGAGGGACGCACAGAGAGCGCGAGGGACGCACAGAGAGCGCGAGGGACGCAGAGAGAGCGCGAGGGACGCACAGAGAGCGCGAGGGACGCACAGAGAGCGCGAGGGACGCAGAGAGAGCGCGAGGGACGCAGAGAGAGCGCGAGGGACGCAGAGAGAGCGCGAGGGACGCAGAGAGAGCGCGAGGGACGCAGAGAGAGCGCGAGGGACGCAGAGAGCGCGCGAGGGACGCAGAGAGCGCGCGAGGGACACAGAGAGCGCGCGAGGGACACAGAGAGCGCGCGAGGGACACAGAGAGCGCGCGAGGGACACAGAGAGCGCGCGAGGGACACAGAGAGCGCGCGAGGGACACAGAGAGCGCGCGAGGGACACAGAGAGCGCGCGAGGGACACAGAGAGCGCGCGAGGGACACAGAGAGCGCGCGAGGGACACAGAGAGCGCGCGAGGGACACAGAGAGCGCGCGAGGGACACAGAGCGCGCGAGGGACACAGAGAGCGCGCGAGGGACACAGAGAGCGCGCGAGGGACACAGAGCGCGCGCGAGGGACACAGAGCGCGCAAGGGACACAGAGAGCGCGCGAGGGACACAGAGAGCGCGCGAGGGACACAGAGAGCGCGCGAGGGACACAGAGAGCGCGCGAGGGACACAGCGAGAGCGCGAGGGACACAGCGAGAGCGCGAGGGACACAGAGAGCGAGAGGGACACAGAGAGCGAGATGGACACAGCGAGAGCGAGGGACACAGCGAGAGCGAGAGGGTCACAGCGAGAGAGAGTTGGACACAGCGAGAGAGAGAGGGACACAATGAGAGAGAAAGGGACACAGCGAGAGAGGGACACAGCGAGAGCGCGAGGGACACAGCGAGAGCGAGGGACACAGCGAGAGTGTGAGGGACACAGCTAGATAGTGAGGGACACACCAAGAGTGAGGGGGACAGAGAGAGCGAGGGGGACAGAGAGGGACACAGTGAGAGAGAAAGGGACACAGCGAGAGAGAGAGGGACACAGCGAGAGAGAGAGAGGGACACAGCGAGAGAGAGAGGGACACAGCGAGAGAGAGAGGGACACAGCGAGAGAGAGAGAGGGACACAGCGAGAGAGAGAGAGGGACACAGCGAGAGAGAAAGGGACACAGCGAGAGAGAAAGGGACACAGTGAGAGAGAGAGGGACACAATGAGAGAGTGAGGGACACAATGAGAGAGAGTGAGACACAATGAGAGAGAAAGGGACACAGTGATAGAGAAAGGGACACAGCGAGAGAGAGAGGGACACAGCGAGAGAGAGAGAGGGACACAGCGAGAGAGAAAGGGACACAGCGAGAGAGAAAGGGACACAGTGAGAGAGAGAGGGACACAGCGAGAGAGAGAGGGACACAGCGAGAGAGAGAGGGACACAGCGAGAGAGAGGGGGACACAGCGAGAGAGAGAGAGGGTCACAGCGAGAGAGAGTTGGACACAGCGAGAGAGAGAGGGACACAATGAGAGAGAGTGGGACACAATGAGAGAGAGTGGGACACAATGAGAGAGTGTGAGGGACACAGCTAGATAGTGAGGGACACACCAAGAGTGAGGGGGACAGAGAGAGCGAGGGGGACAGAGAGGGACACAGTGAGAGAGAAAGGGACACAGCGAGAGAGAAAGGGACACAGCGAGAGAGAGAGAGGGTCACAGCGAGAGAGAGAGGGACACAGCGAGAGAGAGAGGGACACAGCGAGAGAGAGGGGGACACAGCGAGAGAGAGGGGGACACAGCGAGAGAGAGAGAGGGTCACAGCGAGAGAGAGTTGGACACAGCGAGAGAGAGAGGGACACAATGAGAGAGAGTGGGACACAATGAGAGAGAGTGGGACACAATGAGAGAGTGTGAGGGACACAGCTAGATAGTGAGGGACACACCAAGAGTGAGGGGGACAGAGAGAGCGAGGGGGACAGAGAGGGACACAGTGAGAGAGAGGGGGACACAGCAAGAGAGGGACACAGCGAGAGAGACAGAGAGAGGGGGACACATAGAGGGAGAGGGACACAGAAAGAGTGACACAGATAGAAAGAGGTACGCAATGAAAGAGAGGGATAGAGTGAGATAGAAGGACACAGAGAGACAGGGACAGAGAGAGAGAGAGGGATACAGAGAGGGACAGAGAGCGGTGGGCACACAGACAGAGTGAAGGACACACACACAGAAAGAGGTACACAGCGGGTCAGGATCTGAGGTTTCGGGGACGTGAGTGGGTCAGGATGTGAGGGTTAGGAGACATGAGGGTGTGATGGTGTGAGGGTGCCAGGACGTGAGGCAGTCAGGACATTGGGGTTATCAAAATGACAGTTTTCATTTAATCCAAATTGTTTCATTATAAATTCTAATCTCAGGAATTGACATCAGAGGATCCCAGTGAAAAATCCCATTGAACCCCCTTGTCTAATAAAATGATGCTGTTGCCGATGACCCTGTATTGATTCAGGAATAAACTTTACATCTCACAGTGAGAAAAAATCAAATTGAATCCATATTTATAGAGCAGCTCATTGAAGAAATCTGTCTGTGAACAACATGTAAAATATGAAGTGAAACTTTGCAATGAGCTTTGTTTTTGTGGCCAGCAATCTTCTCTCAAAATGGAGGCAGAAATGAAGTTGTGTTTAACTCACATTCTGTGATTTCTTGCTGGTTTTTACTCATTCTATGGAAAGCCTTCCTCGGGTGACAGACGAATAGTCATTCCAAACATGCCAGAAATTCAGAGGGAAACAAATGTCAAACAAAGACAGAAATAACGACAGGACAGAATCTGTTGTTGACTGCTGAATTAACATAACCATAGACAGGACAAGTGTCTTCCTTAGCAGACACAGGAACCACACCGAGGGGGACATTCCTCACAGTAAGTCGGGGGTGGGGTCTGCACACAGGTCACTGAGGAGATCTCAGTCCAAACTGTTTCCAATCATTTCCCAAATGTTTGACTATATTTGTGGCTCTTCCAAAATTCAAGATACTTTGTTGTCTGTATTCTGTGAATCCAGCTGTAAAATATCTTTACTTCAATGTCTTTTCCCCAACACTATCCCCATATCCCTTTATGTCAATGGGATTTAGAAATCAGTCAATTTCTGCTTTAAACTTAGTCAATATCTTTCCATCTTTGAGAGGGGAGAAATCACCAGGAATGTGGGATTTGATCTCCAGGGTTAGGTTGGAGAAACAGGGCTCGTTCGGGCCCTATTGAAGCAATCTCTCCTCCTAGGACAGTCCGGCAACCTCCCTATCAGCCGATTGACCCTCCGCTGCACTCCCTCTCTGGCAACTATATCCTTCCATGTTAGGGAGACCAAAAACTGTACACAGTACTCCAGGTGTGGTCTCACCAAGGCCCAGTATAACTGCAGTAAGACTTCTCCACTTCTGAACTCAAATCCCTCTTGCAATGAAGGCCAACATATCATTGGTCTTCTTAACTGCTTGCTGCACCCCCCTCTCCACTTTCAGCGACTGGTGTACAAGCTCCATTTGTACATCCACATTGCCCAACATATCACTGTTTAAATACGACTCTTTCCTTCAGTTATTGTTTGACATTAACTTAGACAACTGTCCGAATTGTCTCAGTGTTGTGCTCACATAAAATGGCCACCGTTAAGCAACTTAAAATGGCTGACTGCTGATCGTGGATTTGTTTAGACAGATTCCCAGAGAGAGATAGAGAGTTGCAGAGACAGAGAAGATGGGGAGACTAACAGAATACATTCATTCAAGATTCAGAATCTCCATCAAACACTGTTACTCAAAGTACATCATGGGGTTAGATACAGATTACACATCCCTCTAAACTGTCCCCAACAAACCCTCCCAGGGCAGCTACAGTACCATGGTATATACAGAGTAAAGCTTCCTCTACACTGTCCCCATCAAACACTCCCCAGGACAGGTACAGCACGGGGTTAGATATAGAGTAAAGCTCCCTCTACACTGTCCCCAGCAAACACTCCCAGGACAGGTACAGGGCACTGATGTAAACAGAGTAAAGCTGCCTCTACGCTGTCCACATCAAACACTCCCAGGGCAGATACAGTACAATGATATATTCGGACTAAAGCTCCCTCTACACTGTACCCATCAAACATTGCCTGGACAGGTACAGCACGGGGTTAGATACAGAGTAAAGCTCTCTCTACACTGTCCCCATCAAACACTCCAAGGACAGGTACAGCACGGGGTTAGATACAGAGTAAAGCTCCCTCCACACTGTCCCCATCAAACACTCCCAGGACAGGTACGGCACGGGGTTAGATACAGAGTAAAGCTCCCTCTACACTGTCCTCATCAAACACTCCCAAGACAGGTACAGCACGGGGTTAGATACAGAGTAAAGCTCCCTCTACACTGTCCTCATCAAACACTCCCAAGACAGGTACAGCACGGGGTTAGATACAGAGTAAAGCTCCCTCTACACTGTAGCACGGGGTTAGATACAGAGTAATGATCCCTCTACACTGTCCCCATCAAACACTCCCAGGACAGGTACAGCACGGGGTTAGATACACAGTAAAGCTCCCTCTACACTGTCCCCCATCAAACACTCCCAGGACAGGTACAGCACGGGGGTAGATACAGAGTAATGCTCCCTCTACACTGTCCCCATCAAACACTCCCAGGACAGGTACAGCACGGGGTTAGATACAGAGTAAAGCTCCCTCTACACTGTCCCCATCAAACACTCCCAGGACAGGTACAGCACGGGGTTAGATACAGAGTAAAGCTCCCTCTACACTGTCCCCATCAAACATTAGACACACAGATTGCGAGGGACACACAGATTGCGAGTGACGCAAAATGAAAATTGAAATTGCTTATTGTCACAAGTAGGCTTCAAATGAAGTTACTGTGAAAAGCCCCTAGTCGCCACATTACTGCGCCTGTTCGCGGAGGCTGTTACGGGACACACAGAGAGCGAGGGACGCACTGGGAGCGAGGGACGCACTGGGAGCGAGGGACGCACTGGGAGCGAGGGACGCACAGAGGGCGAGGGACGCACAGAGGGCGAGGGACGCACAGAGGGCGAGGGACGCACAGAGGGCGAGGGACGCACAGAGGGCGAGGGACGCACAGAGGGCGAGGGACGCACAGAGGGCGAGGGACGCACAGAGGGCGAGGGACGCACAGAGGGCGAGGGACGCACAGAGGGCGAGGGACGCACAGAGGGCGAGGGACGCACAGAGGGCGAGGGACGCACAGAGGGCGAGGGACGCACAGAGGGCGAGGGACGCACAGAGGGCGAGGGACGCACAGAGGGCGAGGGACGCACAGAGGGCGAGGGACGCACAGAGGGCGAGGGACGCACAGAGGGCGAGGGACGCACAGAGGGCGAGGGACGCACAGAGGGCGAGGGACGCACAGAGAGCGAGGGACCCACAGAGAGCGAGGGACCCACAGAGAGCGAGGGACCCACAGAGAGCGAGGGACCCACAGAGAGCGAGGGACCCACAGAGAGCGAGGGACCCACAGAGAGCGAGGGACCCACAGAGAGCGAGGGACCCACAGAGACCGAGGGACCCACAGAGAGCGAGGGACCCACAGAGAGCGAGGGACCCACAGAGAGCGAGGGACCCACAGAGAGCGAGGGACCCACAGAGAGCGAGGGACCCACAGAGAGCGAGGGACCCACAGAGAGCGAGGGACCCACAGAGAGCGAGGGACCCACAGATTGCGAGGGACCCACAGACCCACAGATCACACACACATGATCTTACATACTCACACTCACTCTTACACACTCACTCACACCCTCACTCACACTCACTATTACTCACTCATTCTTACATACGCACACACTTTTACACACACATGCTCACTCACTTTCACACATTAACTTGCTCACTCTTACACACTCACCCACACTTCCAATCACTCACACTCACATACTAATCACTCACTCGCACACCAATCACTCACACTCACATACTAATCACTCACTCGCACACCAATCACTCACACTCACATACTAATCACTCACTCGCACACCAATCACTCACACTCACATAATAATCACTCACTCGCACACCAATCACTCACACTCACCGACACGCTCACACGCTCATTCCCATTCACTCACAAACTCACTCTTACACACTCAGTCACTCTTATACAAACACACTGTTCACACACACTTACACACACTCACTCTTACAATCACACACAGTAGTTCTCACCAATTCTCACTCTTACACACACTCACTCTATGACACACTCACTCACTGTTATACACACTCACTGAGACACTGAGGGACACGCAGAGAGCGAGGGACACGCAGAGAGCGAGGGACACGCAGAGAGCGAGGGACACGCAGAGAGCGAGGGACACGCAGAGAGCGAGGGACACGCAGAGAGCGAGGGACACGCAGAGAGCGAGGGACACGCAGAGAGCGAGGGACACGCAGAGAGCGAGGGACACGCAGAGAGCGAGGGACACGCAGAGAGCGAGGGACACGCAGAGAGCGAGGGACACGCAGAGAGCGAGGGACACGCAGAGAGCGAGGGACACGCAGAGAGCGAGGGACACGCAGAGAGCGAGGGACACGCAGAGAGCGAGGGACACGCAGAGAGCGAGGGACACGCAGAGAGCGAGGGACACGCAGAGAGCGAGGGACACGCAGAGAGCGAGGGACACGCAGAGAGCGAGGGACACGCAGAGAGCGAGGGACACGCAGAGAGCGAGGGACACGCAGAGAGCGAGGGACACGCAGAGAGCGAGGGACACAGAGAGAGCGAGGGACACAGAGAGAGCGAGGGACACAGAGAGAGCGAGGGACACAGAGAGAGCGAGGGACACAGAGAGAGCGAGGGACACAGAGAGAGCGAGGGACACAGAGAGAGCGAGGGACACAGAGAGAGCGAGGGACACAGAGAGAGCGAGGGACACAGAGAGAGCGAGGGACACAGAGAGAGCGAGGGACACAGAGAGCGAGGGACACAGAGAGAGCGAGGGACACAGAGAGAGCGAGGGACACAGAGAGAGCGAGGGACACAGAGAGAGCGAGGGACACAGAGAGAGCGAGGGACACAGAGAGAGCGAGGGACACAGAGAGAGCGAGGGACACAGAGAGAGCGAGGGACACAGAGAGAGCGAGGGACACAGAGAGAGCGAGGGACACAGAGAGAGCGAGGGACACAGAGAGAGCGAGGGACACAGAGAGAGCGAGGGACACAGAGAGAGCGAGGGACACAGAGAGAGCGAGGGACACAGAGAGAGCGAGGGACACAGAGGGCGAGGGACACAGAGGGCGAGGGACACAGAGAGAGCGAGGGACACAGAGAGAGAGAGGGACACAGCGAGAGAGAGAGGGACACAGCGAGAGAGAGAGGGACACAGCGAGAGAGAGAGGGACACAGCGAGAGAGAGAGGGACACAGCGAGAGAGAGAGGGACACAGCGAGAGAGAGAGGGACACAGCGAGAGAGAGAGGGACACAGCGAGAGAGAGAGGGACACAGCGAGAGAGAGAGGGACACAGCGAGAGAGAGAGGGACACAGCGAGAGAGGGACACAGCGAGAGAGAGAGGGACACAGCGAGTGAGAGACGGACACAGCGAGAGAGAGACGGACACAGCGAGAGAGAGACGGACACAGCGAGTGAGAGAGGGACACAGCGAGTGAGAGAGGGACACAGCGAGTGAGAGAGGGACACAGCGAGTGAGAGAGGGACACAGCGAGTGAGAGAGGGACACAGCGAGTGAGAGAGGGACACAGCAAGTGAGAGAGGGACACAGCGAGTGAGAGAGGGACACAGCGAGTGAGAGAGGGACACAGAGAGTGAGAGAGGGACACAGCGAGTGAGAGAGGGACACAGCGAGTGAGAGAGGGACACAGCGAGTGAGAGGGGGACACAGCGAGTGAGAGGGGGACACAGCGAGTGAGAGGGGGACACAGCGAGTGAGAGAGGGACACAGCGAGTGAGAGAAGGACACAGCGAGTGAGAGAGGGACACAGCGAGAGAGTGAGGGACACAGCGAGAGAGTGAGGGACACAGCGAGAGAGTGAGGGACACAGCGAGAGAGTGAGGGACACAGCGAGAGAGTGAGGGACACAGCGAGAGTGTGAGGGACACAGCGAGAGTGTGAGGGACACAGCGAGAGAGTGAGGGACACAGCGAGAGAGTGAGGGACACAGCGAGAGAGAGAGAGAGGGACACAGAGAAAGAGAGAGGAACACAGCGAGATAGACACAGTGACGGGGACACATAGAGGGAGAGGGACAGAGAGAGAGAGTGACACTGATAGAAAGAGGTACGCGGTGAAAGAGAGGGATAGAGTGAGATAGAAGGACACACGAGAGAGACAGGGACACAGAGAGAGAGAGGGATACAGAGAGGGACAGAGAGCGGTGGGCACACAGACAGAGTGAGGGACACACACACAGAAAGAGGTACACAGCGGGTCAGGATCTGAGGTTTCGGGGGCGTGAGTGGGTCAGGATGTGAGGGTTAGGAGACATGAGGGTGTGATGGTGTGAGGGTGCCAGGACGTGAGGCAGTCAGGACATTGGGGTTATCAAACTGACCGTTTTCATTGAATCCAAATTGTTTCATTATAAATTCTAATCTCATGAACTGACATCAGTGGATTTCAGTGAAAAATCCCATTTAACCTCCTTGTCTAATAAAATGATGTTGTTGCCGATGACCCTGTTTTCATTGAGGAATAAGCTTTACATCTCACAGTGAGAAAAAAATCAAATTGAATCCAAATTTATAGAGCAGCTCATTGAAGAAATCTGTCTGTGAACAACATGCAAAATATGAAGTGAAACTTTAAAATGAGCTTTGTTTTTGTGGCCAGGGATTTCTCATAAAGACCCATCAAACACTCCCAGGACAGGTACAGCACGGGGTTAGATAAAGAGTAATGCTCCCTCTACACTGTCCCCATCAAACACTCCCAGGGCAGATACAGCACGTGGTTAGATAAAGAGTAATGCTCCCTCAACACTGTCCCCATCAAACACTCCCAGGACAGGTACAGCACGGGGTTAGATACAGAGTAATGCTCCCTCAACACTGTCCCCATCAAACACTCCCAGGACAGGTACAGCACGGGGTTAGATCCAGAGTAAAGCTCCCGCCACGCTGTCCCCATCAAACACTTCCAGAGCAGGTACAGCACGGGGTCAGATACAGAGTAAAGCTCCCTCTACACTGTCCCCATTAAACATTCCCAGGACAGGCACAGCACGGGTTAGATACAGAGTAAAGCTCCCTCTGCACTGTCCCCATGAAACACTCCCAGGACAGGTACAACACGGGGTTAG
This sequence comes from Scyliorhinus torazame, assembly GCF_047496885.1. NCBI lineage: Eukaryota > Metazoa > Chordata > Chondrichthyes > Carcharhiniformes > Scyliorhinidae > Scyliorhinus > Scyliorhinus torazame. The sequence continues at coordinate 9,715,011 of NC_092711.1, forward strand.
ATACAGAGTAAAGCTCCCTCTACACTGTCCCCATTAAACACACCAGGACAGGTACAGCATGAGGTTACATAAAGAGTAAAGCTCCCTCTGCACTGTCCCCATCAAACACTCACAGGGACAGGCACAGCATGAGGTTAGGTACAGAGTAAAGCACCCTCGATACTGTCCCCATCAAACAATCCCAGGACAGGTACAGCACGGGGTTAGATATAGAATAAAGGTCAACCACATTGTCCCCATCAAACAGTCCCAGGTCAGGTACAACATAGGGTCAGATAAAGAGTAAAGCTCCCTCTGCACTGTCCCCATCAAACACTCCTAGGATGGGTACAGCACGGGGTGATACAGAGTAAAGCTCCTTCTAGACTGTCCCCATCAAACACTCCCAAGACAGGTACAGCACAGGGTGAGATACAGAGTCAAGCTCCTTCTACACTGTCCACATCAAACACTCCCAGGACAGGTACAGCACGGGGTTAGTTACAGAGTAAAGCTCCCTCTACACTGTCCCCATCAAACACTCCCAGGACAGGTACAGCACGGGGATAGATACAGAGTAAAGGTCCCTCTACACTGTCCCCATCAAACACTCCCAGGACAGGTACAGCACGGGATTAGTTACAGAGTAAAGCTCCCTCTACACTGTCCCCATCAAACACTCCCAGGACAGGTACAGCACGGGGTTAGATACAGAGTAAAGCTCCCTCTACACTGTCCCCATCAAACACTCCCAGGACAGGTACAGCACGGGGTTAGATACACAGTAAAGCTCCCTCTACACTGTCCCCCATCAAACACTCCCAGGACAGGTACAGCACGGGGGTAGATACAGAGTAATGCTCCCTCTACACTGTCCCCATCAAACACTCCCAGGACAGGTACAGCACGGGGTTAGATACAGAGTAAAGCTCCCTCTACACTGTCCCCATCAAACACTCCCAGGACAGGTACAGCACGGGGTTAGATACAGAGTAAAGCTCCCTCTACACTGTCCCCATCAAACATTAGACACACAGATTGCGAGGGACACACAGATTGCGAGGGACGCAAAATGAAAATTGAAATCGCTTATTGTCACAAGTAGGCTTCAAATGAAGTTACTGTGAAAAGCCCCTAGTCGCCACATTACTGCGCCTGTTCGCGGAGGCTGTTACGGGACACACAGAGAGCGAGGGACGCACTGGGAGCGAGGGACGCACTGGGAGCGAGGGACGCACTGGGAGAGAGGGACGCACAGAGGGCGAGGGACGCACAGAGGGCGAGGGACGCACAGAGGGCGAGGGACGCACAGAGGGCGTGGGACGCACAGAGGGCGAGGGACGCACAGAGAGCGAGGGACCCACAGAGAGCGAGGGACCCACAGAGAGCGAGGGACCCACAGAGAGCGAGGGACCCACAGAGCGCGAGGGACCCACAGAGAGCGAGGGACCCACAGAGAGCGAGGGACCCACAGAGAGCGAGGGACCCACAGAGAGCGAGGGACCCACAGAGAGCGAGGGACCCACAGAGAGCGAGGGACCCACAGAGAGCGAGGGACCCACAGAGAGCGAGGGACCCACAGAGAGCGAGGGACCCACAGAGAGCGAGGGACCCACAGAGAGCGAGGGACCCACAGAGAGCGAGGGACCCACAGAGAGCGAGGGACCCACAGATTGCGAGGGACCCACAGATTGCGAGGGACCCACAGACCCACAGATCACACACACATGATCTTACATACTCACACTCACTCTTACACACTCACTCACACCCTCACTCACACTCACTATTACTCACTCATTCTTACATACGCACACACTTTTACACACACATGCTCACTCACTTTCACACATTAACTTGCTCACTCTTACACACTCACCCACACTTCCAATCACTCACACTCACATCCTAATCACTCACTCGCACACCAATCACTCACACTCACATACTAATCACTCACTCGCACACCAATCACTCACACTCACATACTAATCACTCACTCGCACACCAATCACTCACACTCACATAATAATCACTCACTCGCACACCAATCACTCACACTCACCGACACGCTCACACGCTCATTCCCATTCACTCACAAACTCACTCTTACACACTCAGTCACTCTTATACAAACACACTGTTCACACACACTTACACACACTCACTTGTACACACTCACTCTTACAATCACACACAGTAGTTCTCACCAATTCTCACTCTTACACACACTCACTCACTGTTATACACACTCACTCAGACACTGAGGGACACGCAGAGAGCGAGGGACACGCAGAGAGCGAGGGACACGCAGAGAGCGAGGGACACGCAGAGAGCGAGGGACACGCAGAGAGCGAGGGACACGCAGAGAGCGAGGGACACGCAGAGAGCGAGGGACACGCAGAGAGCGAGGGACACGCAGAGAGCGAGGGACACGCAGAGAGCGAGGGACACGCAGAGAGCGAGGGACACGCAGAGAGCGAGGGACACGCAGAGAGCGAGGGACACGCAGAGAGCGAGGGACACGCAGAGAGCGAGGGACACGCCGAGAGCGAGGGACACGCCGAGAGCGAGGGACACAGCGAGAGCGAGGGACACAGCGAGAGCGAGGGACACAGCGAGAGCGAGGGACACAGCGAGAGCGAGGGACACAGCGAGAGCGAGGGACACAGCGAGAGCGAGGGACACAGCGAGAGCGAGGGACACAGCGAGAGCGAGGGACACAGCGAGAGCGAGGGACACAGCGAGAGCGAGGGACACAGCGAGAGCGAGGGACACAGCGAGAGCGAGGGACACAGCGAGAGCGAGGGACACAGCGAGAGCGAGGGACACAGCGAGAGCGAGGGACACAGCGAGAGCGAGGGACACAGCGAGAGCGAGGGACACAGCGAGAGCGAGGGACACAGCGAGAGCGAGGGACACAGCGAGAGCGAGGGACACAGCGAGAGCGAGGGACAGAGCGAGAGCGAGGGACAGAGCGAGAGCGAGGGACAGAGAGAGAGCAGGGGACAGAGAGAGAGCAGGGGACAGAGAGAGAGCAGGGGACACAGAGAGAGCAGGGGACACAGAGAGAGCAGGGGACACAGAGAGAGCAGGGGACACAGAGAGAGCAGGGGACACAGAGAGAGCAGGGGACACAGAGAGAGCAGGGGACACAGAGAGAGCAGGGGACACAGAGAGAGCAGGGGACACAGAGAGAGCAGGGGACACAGAGAGAGCAGGGGACACAGAGAGAGCAGGGGACACAGAGAGAGCAGGGGACACAGAGAGAGCAGGGGACACAGAGAGAGCAGGGGACACAGAGAGAGCAGGGGACACAGAGAGAGCAGGGGACACAGAGAGAGCAGGGGACACAGAGAGAGCAGGGGACACAGAGAGAGCAGGGGACACAGAGAGAGCAGGGGACACAGAGAGAGCAGGGGACACAGAGAGAGCAGGGGACACAGAGAGAGCAGGGGACACAGAGAGAGCAGGGGACACAGAGAGAGCAGGGGACACAGAGAGAGCAGGGGACACAGAGAGAGCAGGGGTCACAGAGAGAGCAGGGGACACAGAGAGAGCAGGGGACACAGAGAGAGCAGGGGACACAGAGAGAGCGAGGCACACAGAGAGCGAGGGACACAGAGCGAGGGACACAGAGAGCGAGGGACAGAGAGAGAGCGAGGGACAGAGAGAGAGAGAGAGAGAGGGACACAGCGAGTGAGAGGGGTCACAGCGAGAGAGGGGGTCAGAGCGAGCGAGGGACACAGAGTGCGCGAGGGACACAGCGAGCGCGAGAGACACAGCGAGCGCGAGAGACACAGCGAGAGCGAGGGACACAGCGAGAGCGAGGGACACAGCGAGAGACACAGCGAGAGCGAGGGACACAGCGAGAGACACAGCGAGAGCGAGGGACACAGCGAGGGACACAGCGAGAGCGAGGGACACAGCGAGAGCGAGGGACACAGCGAGAGCGAGGGACACAGCGAGAGCGAGGGACACAGCGAGAGCGAGGGACACAGCGAGAGCGAGGGACACAGCGAGAGCGAGGGACACAGCGTGAGCGAGGGACACAGCGTGAGCGAGATACACAGCGTGAGCGAGGGACACAGCGAGAGACACAGCGAGAGCGAGGGACACAGCGAGAGCGAGGGACACAGCGAGAGCGAGGGACACAGCGAGAGCGAGGGACACAGCGAGAGCGAGGGACACAGCGAGAGCGAGGGACACAGCGAGAGCGAGGGACACAGCGAGAGCGAGGGACACAGCGAGAGCGAGGGACACAGCGAGAGCGAGGGACACAGCGAGAGCGAGGGACACAGCGAGAGCGAGGGACAGAGGGAGAGCGAGGGACAGAGGGAGAGCGAGGGACAGAGGGAGAGCGAGGGACAGAGGGAGAGCGAGGGACAGAGGGAGAGCGAGGGACAGAGGGAGAGCGAGGGACAGAGGGAGAGCGAGGGACAGAGGGAGAGCGAGGGACAGAGAGAGAGCGAGGGACAGAGGGAGAGCGAGGGACACAGAGCGAGGGAGGGACACAGAGCGAGGGAGGGACACAGAGCGAGGGAGGGACACAGAGCGAGGGAGGGACACAGAGCGAGGGAGGGACACAGAGCGAGGGAGGGACACAGAGCTAGGGAGGGACACAGAGCGAGGGAGGGACACAGAGCGAGGGAGGGACACAGAGCGAGGGAGGGACACAGAGCGAGGGAGGGACACAGAGCGAGGGAGGGACACAGAGCGAGGGAGGGACACAGCGAGAGCGAGGGACACAGCGAGAGCGAGGGACACAGCGAGAGCGAGGGACACAGCGAGAGCGAGGGACACAGCGAGAGCGAGGGACACAGCGAGAGCGAGGGACACAGCGAGAGCGAGCGAGGGACACAGAGAGAGCGAGGGACACAGAGAGAGCGAGGGACACAGAGAGAGCGAGGGACACAGAGAGAGCAGGGGACACAGAGAGAGCAGGGGACACAGAGAGAGCAGGGGACACAGAGAGAGCGAGGGACACAGAGAGAGCGAGGGACAGAGAGAGAGAGAGAGAGAGAGGGACACAGCGAGTGAGAGGGGTCACAGCGAGAGAGGGGGTCAGAGCGAGCGAGGGACACAGAGAGCGCGAGGGACACAGAGAGCGCGAGGGACACAGCGAGAGCGAGGGACACAGCGAGAGCGAGGGACACAGCGAGAGCGAGGGACACAGCGAGAGCGAGGGACACAGCGAGAGCGAGGGACACAGCGAGAGCGAGGGACACAGCGAGAGCGAGGGACACCGCGTGAGCGAGGGACACAGCGAGAGCGAGGGACACAGCGAGAGCGAGGGACACAGCGAGAGCGAGGGACACAGCGTGATCGAGGGACACAGCGTGAGCGAGGGACACAGCGAGAGCGAGGGACACAGCGAGAGCGAGGGACACAGAGAGAGCAGGGGACACAGAGAGAGCAGGGGACACAGAGAGAGCAGGGGACACAGAGAGAGCAGGGGACACAGAGAGAGCAGGGGACACAGAGAGAGCAGGGGACACAGAGAGAGCAGGGGACACAGAGAGAGCAGGGGACACAGAGAGAGCAGGGGACACAGAGAGAGCAGGGGACACAGAGAGAGCAGGGGACACAGAGAGAGCAGGGGACACAGAGAGAGCAGGGGACACAGAGAGAGCAGGGGACACAGAGAGAGCAGGGGACACAGAGAGAGCAGGGGACACAGAGAGAGCAGGGGACACAGAGAGAGCGAGGCACACAGAGAGCGAGGGACACAGAGAGCGAGGGACACAGAGAGCGAGGGACACAGAGAGCGAGGGACACAGAGAGCGAGGGACAGAGAGAGAGAGAGAGAGAGGGACACAGCGAGTGAGAGGGGTCACAGCGAGAGAGGGGGTCAGAGCGAGCGAGGGACACAGAGAGCGCGAGGGACACAGCGAGCGCGAGAGACACAGCGAGAGCGAGGGACACAGCGAGAGCGAGGGACACAGCGAGAGACACAGCGAGAGCGAGGGACACAGCGAGAGACACAGCGAGAGCGAGGGACACAGCGAGGGACACAGCGAGAGCGAGGGACACAGCGAGAGCGAGGGACACAGCGAGAGCGAGGGACACAGCGAGAGCGAGGGACACAGCGAGAGCGAGGGACACAGCGAGAGCGAGGGACACAGCGTGAGCGAGGGACACAGCGTGAGCGAGGGACACAGCGTGAGCGAGGGACACAGCGTGAGCGAGGGACACAGCGTGAGCGAGGGACACAGCGTGAGCGAGGGACACAGCGAGATACACAGCGTGAGCGAGGGACACAGCGAGAGTCACAGCGAGAGCGAGGGACACAGCGAGAGCGAGGGACACAGCGAGAGCGAGGGACACAGCGAGAGCGAGGGACACAGCGAGAGCGAGGGACACAGCGAGAGCGAGGGACACAGCGAGAGCGAGGGACACAGCGAGAGCGAGGGACACAGCGAGAGCGAGGGACAGAGGGAGAGCGAGGGACAGAGGGAGAGCGAGGGACAGAGGGAGAGCGAGGGACAGAGGGAGAGCGAGGGACAGAGGGAGAGCGAGGGACAGAGGGAGAGCGAGGGACAGAGGGAGAGCGAGGGACAGAGAGAGAGCGAGGGACACAGAGCGAGGGAGGGACACAGAGCGAGGGAGGGACACAGAGCGAGGGAGGGACACAGAGCGAGGGAGGGACACAGAGCGAGGGAGGGACACAGCGAGAGCGAGGGACACAGCGAGAGCGAGGGACACAGCGAGAGCGAGGGACACAGCGAGAGCGAGGGACACAGCGAGAGCGAGGGACACAGCGAGAGCGAGGGACACAGCGAGAGCGAGGGACACAGCGAGAGCGAGCGAGGGACACACCGAGAGAGAGCGAGGGACACAGAGAGAGCGAGGGACACAGAGAGAGCGAGGGACACAGAGAGAGCAGGGGACACAGAGAGAGCAGGGGACACAGAGAGAGCAGGGGACACAGAGAGAGCGAGGGACACAGAGAGAGCGAGGGACAGAGAGAGAGCGAGGGACAGAGAGAGAGCGAGGGACAGAGAGAGAGCGAGGGACAGAGGGAGAGCGAGGGACAGAGGGAGAGCGAGGGACAGAGGGAGAGCGAGGGACAGAGAGAGAGGGAGGGACAGAGAGAGAGGGAGGGACACAGCGAGAGCGAGGGACACAGCGAGAGGGAGGGACACAGCGAGAGGGAGGGACACAGAGCGAGGGAGGGACACAGAGCGAGGGAGGGACACAGAGCGAGGGAGGGACACAGAGCGAGGGAGGGACACAGAGCGAGGGAGGGACACAGAGCGAGCGAGGGACACAGAGCGAGCGAGGGACACAGAGCGAGCGAGGGACACAGAGCGAGCGAGGGACACAGAGAGAGCGAGGGACACAGAGAGAGCGAGGGACACAGAGAGAGCGAGGGACACAGAGAGTGCGAGGGACACAGAGAGTGCGAGGGACACAGCGAGAGAGAGAGAGGGACACAGCGAGAGAGAGAGGGACACAGCGAGAGAGAGAGGGACACAGCGAGAGAGAGAGGGACACGGCGAGAGAGAGAGGGACACGGCGAGTGAGAGAGTGACACGGCGAGTGAGAGAGGGACACGGCGAGTGAGAGAGGGACACAGCGAGTGAGAGAGGGACACAGCGAGTGAGAGAGGGACACAGCGAGTGAGAGAGGGACACAGCGAGAGAGTGAGGGACACAGCGAGAGAGTGAGGGACACAGCGAGAGAGTGAGGGACACAGCGAGAGAGTGAGGGACACAGCGAGAGAGTGAGGGACACAGCGAGAGAGTGAGGGACACAGCGAGAGAGTGAGGGACACAGCGAGAGAGTGAGGGACACAGCGAGAGAGTGAGGGACACAGCGAGAGAGTGAGGGACACAGCGAGAGAGTGAGGGACACAGCGAGAGAGAGAGAGAGGGGCACAGAGAAAGAGAGAGGAACACAGTGAGATAGACACAGTGACGGGGACACATAGAGGGAGAGGGACACAGAGAGAGAGTGACACTGATAGAAAGAGGTACGCGGTGAAAGAGAGGGATAGAGTGAGATAGAAGGACACACGGGAGAGACAGGGACACAGAGAGAGAGAGGGATACAGAGAGGGACAGAGAGCGGTGGGCACACAGACAGAGTGAGGGACACACACACAGAAAGAGGTACACAGCGGGTCAGGATCTGAGGTTTCGGGGGCGTGAGTGGGTCAGGATGTGAGGGTTAGGAGACATGAGGGTGTGATGGTGTGAGGGTGCCAGGACGTGAGGCAGTCAGGACATTGGGGTTATCAAACTGACCGTTTTCATTGAATCCAAATTGTTTCATTATAAATTCTAATCTCAGAAATTGACATCAGAGGATCCCAGTGAAAAATCCCATTGAACCTCCTTGTCTAATAAAATGATGTTGTTGCCGATGACCCTGTATTGATTCAGGAATAAACTTTACATCTCACAGTGAGAAAAAATCAAATTGAATCCATATTTATAGAGCAGCTCATTGAAGAAATCAGTCTATGAACAACATGTAAAATATGAAGTGAAACTTTGCAATGAGCTTTGTTTTTGTGGCCAGGAATCTTCTCTCAAAATGGAGGCAGAAATGAAGTTGTGTTTAACTCACATTCTGTGATTTCTTGCTGCTTTGTACTCATTCTATGGAAAGCCTTCCTCGGCTGACAGACGAATAGTCATTCCAAACATGCCAGAAATTCAGAGGGAAACAAATGTCAAACAAAGACAGAAATAACGACAGGACAGAATCTGTTGTTGACTGCTGAATTAACATAACCATAGACAGGACAAGTGTCTTCCTTAGCAGACACAGGAAACACACCGAGGGGGACATTCCTCACAGTAAGTCAGGGGTGGGGTCTGCACACAGGTCACTGAAGAGATCTCAGTCCAAACTGTTTCCAATCATTTCCCAAATGTTTGACAATATTTGTGGCTCTTCCAAAATTCAAGATACTTTGTTGTCTGTATTCTGTGAATCCAGCTGTAAAATATCTTTACTTCAATGTCTTTTCCCCAACACTATCCCCATATCCCTTTATGTCAATGGGATTTAGAAATCAGTCAATTTCTGCTTTAAACTTAGTCAATATCTTTCCATCTTTGAGAGGGGAGAAATCACCAGGAATGTGGGATTTGATCTTCAGGGTTAGGTTGGAGAAACAGGGCTCGTTCAGGCCCTATTGAAGCAATCTCTCCTCCTAGGACAGTCCGGCAACCTCCCTATCAGCCAACTGACCCTCCGCTGCACTCCCTCTCTGGCAACTATATCCTTCCATGATAGGGAGACCAAAAACTGTACACAGTACTCCAGGTGTGGTCTCACCAAGGCCCAGTATAACTGCAGTAAGACTTCTCCACTTCTGAACTCAAATCCCTCTTGCAATGAAGGCCAACATATCATTGGTCTTCTTAACTGCTTGCTGCATCCCCCTCTCCACTTTCAGCGACTGGTGTACAAGCTCCATTTGTACATCCACATTGCCCAACATATCACTGTTTAAATACGACTCTTTCCTTCAGTTATTGTTTGACACTAACTTGGACAACTGTCCGAATTGTCTCAGTGTTGTGCTCACATAAAATGGCCACCGTTAAGCAACTTAAAATGGCTGACTGCTGATCGTGGATTTGTTTAGACAGATTCCCAGAGAGAGATAGAGAGTTGCAGAGACAGAGAAGATGGGGAGACTAACAGAATACATTAATTCAAGATTCAGAATCTCCATCAAACACTGTTAGCCAAAGTACATCATGGGGTTAGATACAGATTACACATCCCTCTAAACTGTCCCCAACAAACCCTCCCAGGGCAGCTACAGTACCATGGTATATACAGAGTAAAGCTTCCTCTACACTGTCCCCATCAAACACTCCCCAGGACAGGTACAGCACGGGGTTAGATACAGAGTAAGGCTCCCTCTACATTCTCCCCATCAAACACTCCCAGGACAGGTACAGGGCACTGATCTAAACAGAGTAAAGCTGCCTCTACGCTGTCCACATCAAACACTCCCAGGGCAGATACAGTACGATGATATATTCGGACTAAAGCCCCCTCTGCACTGTACCCATCAAACACTCCCAAGTCAGATATCGCACTGGGTGAGATACAGAGTAACACTCCATCTACACTGTCCCCATCAAACACTGCCTGGACAGGTACAGCACGGGGTTAGATACAGAGTAAAGCTCGCTCTACACTGTCCCCATCAAACACTCCCAGGACAGGTACAGCACGGGGTTAGATACAGAGTAAAGCTCCCTCCACACTGTCCCCATCAAACACTGCCTGGACAGGTACAGCACGGGGTTAGATACAGAGTAAGGTTTCCTCTACACTGTCCCCATCAAACACTCCCAGGACAGGTACAGCACGGGGTTCGATACAGAGTAAAGCTCCCTCCACACTGTCCCCATCAAACACTCCCAGGGCAGCACGGGGTTAGATACAGAGTAAAGCTCCCCCTACACTGTCCCCATCAAACACTGCCTGGACAGGTACAGCACGGGGTTAGATACAGAGTAAGGTTTCCTCGACACTGTCCCCATCAAACACTCCCAGGACAGGTACAGCACGGGGTTAGATACAGAGTAAGGTTTCCTCTACACTGTCCCCATCAAACACTCCCAGGACAGGTACAGCACGGGGTTAGATACAGAGTAAGGTTTCCTCTAGACTGTTTCCATGATCACTCCCAAGACATGGCAGAGGCAGTACAACGTGGAAATCACCATCCCTGTGAATCGTCTGAACAGCGCTGTTGGAATGTCATACATTTCAATCAGAGCTCGCAGAACCAGAGAATATACATTGCAGGAGCAGGCCATTCGGCCCATCGAGTGTGCACCAGCCCTCGGAGAGAGCACCCTACCCAAGCCCACGTCTCCACCAAATCCAAATAACCCCAGTAACACCACCTAACCTTTGGGCCACTAAGGGGCAATTTCGCACGGCCAACATCTCCTCTCATCCTTCTCGGCTCTAGTGAATACAGGCACAATCACAGAATCCCTACAATGCAGAAGGAGGCCATTCTGCCCATCGAATCTACACCAACCCTCTGACACAGCACTCTATGTAAGCTCAGTCACCCGCCCTAACCCAATAACTCCTTAACCTAATCTAAACAATCTTTCTTGGACACTAAGGGGTAATTTAGCAGGACCATTCCACCTAGCCTGCACATCTTTGGACTGTGGAAGGAAACCGGAGCACCCAGAAGAAACCCACGCACACACGGGGAGAAACTGCAAACTCCACATAATCAGTCACACAAGGCCGGAATTTAACCCGGGTCACTGGCACTGTGAGGCAGCAGTGCTAACCACTGTGCCACAGTGAAACCAATCTCTCATTGTAGGACAGTCCGGGAAACTCCCTATCAGCCAATTGACCCTCCGCTGCACTCCCTCTCTGGCAACTATATCCTTTCTTCGTTAGTGAGACAAAACTGTACACAATACTCCAGGTGTGGTCTCACCAAGGCCTTGTGTAACTGCAGGAAGACATCTCCACTTCTGAATTCAAATCCCTCTTTCAATGAAGGCCAACATATCATTGGCCTTCTTAACTGCTTGCTGCACCCCCCTCTCCACTTTCAGTGACTGGTGTACAAGGACAGCCAGCTCCCTTTCTACATCCACATTCACCAACAAATCACTGTTTAAATCAGACACTTTCCATCAGGATTTTGTTATACCAACGTGTACAAATGTCAGAAATGACTGTGCTGTGCTCACCTAGAATGGCCACCATTAAGTAATTTAAAATGGCTGACTGCTGATCGTGGATTTTGTTTTGACAATATTCCCAGACAGACAGAGAGAGAAGCAGAAACAGACAGATGGAGAAACTAATAGAAGACATTTATTGTAGATTTTGAATCTCCATCAAACATGACCAGTAAAGGTACATCATGGGGTTAGACACAGATTCATCTACACTGTCCCTGGCAAACACTCCCAGGACAGGTACATCACGGGGTTACATACGGAGTAAAGCTCCTCTGCACTGTCCCCATCAAACACTCCCAGCACAGGTACAAAACGGGGTTACATATCGAGCAGGGCTCTCTCTACACTGTTCCCATCAAACACTCCCAGGACAGGTGCAGCACGGGGTTAGATACAGAATAAAGCTCCCTCTACACTGACCCCATCAAACACTCCCAGGACAGGTACAGCACGGGGTTAGATACAGAGTAAAGCTCCCTCTACACTGTCCCCATCAAACACTCCCAGGACAGGTACAGCACGGGGTTAGATACAGAGTAAAGCTCCCTCTACACCGTCCCCATCGAACACTCCCAGGACAGGTACAGCACGGGGTTAGATACAGAGTAAAGCTCCCTCTACACTGTCCCCATCAAACACTCCCAGGACAGGTACAGCACGGGGTTAGATACAGAGTAAAGCTCCCTCTACACTGTCCCCATCAAACACTCCCAGGACAGGTACAGCACGGGGTTAGATACAGAGTAAAGCTCCCTCTACACTGTCCCCATCAAACACTCCCAGGACAGGTACAGCACGGGGTTAGATACAGAGTAAAGCTCCCTCTACACCGTCCCCATCGAACACTCCCAGGACAGGTACAGCACGGGGTTAGATACAGAGTAAAGCTCCCTCTACACTGTCCCCATCAAACACTCCCAGGACAGGTACAGCACGGGGTTAGATACAGAGTAAAGCTCCCTCTACACTGTCCCCATCAAACACTCCCAGGACAGGTACAGCACGGGGTTAGATACAGAGTAAAGCTCCCTCTACACTGTCCCCATCAAACACTCCCAGGACAGGTACAGCACGGGGTTAGATACAGAGTAAAGCTCCCTCTACACTGTCCCCATCAAACACTCCCAGGACAGGTACAGCACGGGGTTAGATACAGAGTAAAGCTCCCCCTACACTGACCCCATCAAACACTCCCTGGACAGGTACAGCACGGGGTCAGATATCGAGCAGGGCTCTCTCTACACTGTTCCCATCAAACACTCCCAGGACAGGTACAGCACGAGGTTAGATACAGAGTAAAGCTCCCTCTACACTGTCCCCATCAAACACTCCCAGGACAGGTACAGCACAGGGTCAGATATCGAGCAGGGCTCTCTCTACACTGTTCCCATCAAACACTCCCAGGACAGGTACAGCACGGGGTCAGATATCGAGCAGGGCTCTCTCTACACTGTCCCCATCAAACACTCCCAGGACAGGTACAGCACGGGGTCAGATAGCGAGCAGGGCTCTCTCTACACTATACTGTTTCCATTTCCTCACATCAGGGGCGGGGGGTCGGAGAATCGCCAGGGGCTGGCGTGGATCCCGCCCCTGCTGGTTGCCGAAGTCTCCGGCACCGGAGATTCGGCAGGGCGGGAATCGCGCCGGTTGGCAGGCCCCCCTGCTCGATTCTCCAGCCCGGATGGGCCGAAGTCCCGCCGCTAAAATGCCTGTCCCGCCAGCGTAAATTGAACCACCTACCTTACCGGCGTGACAAGGCGGCACGGGCGGGCTCCGGGGTCCCAGGGGGGGGCGCGGGGCGATCTGGCCCCGGGGGGTGCCCCCACGGTGGCCTGGCCCGCGATCGGGGCCCACCGATCCGCGGGCGGGCCTGTGCCGTGGGGGCACTCTTTCCCTTCTGCCTCCGCCCCGGTCTCCACCATGGCGGAGGCGGAGGAGACTCCCTCCACTGCACATGCGTGGGAAACTGTCAGCGGCCGCTGACGCTCCCGCGCATGCGCTGCCCGGAGATGTCATTTCCACGCCAGCTGGCGGGGCACCAAAGGCATTTTCTGCCAGCTGGCGGGGCGGAAATTCCTCCGGCGCCGACCTAGCCCCTCAATGTTGGGGCTCGGCCCCCAAAGATGCGGAGCATTCCGCACCTTTGGGGCGGCGCGATGCCAGTCTGATTTGCGCCGTTTTGGGCGCCAGTCGGCAGACATCGCGCCGTTGCCGGAGAATTTCGCCCCACAATTGCTTCTTTTCCAATTTCCTTTAATTCTGTGCCATCTCGTTCTTGAGCTTCTTAATAGTGGGATCCGTTTCTCCCTGTCTACTCTGTCCGGCACCCCCAAGAATTTGAACACCTCTATCAAATCTCCTCTTGGCCATTTTTCTCCGTGGAGAACAGACACAACCTCTCCAATCTAACCTCATCACTGAAGTTTCTCATTCCTGAACCATTCTTGTGAACCTCCTCTGCACTCACTCCAGTGTGTTCACACTCTTCCTATCATGTGGCACCCAGAACTGTCCACAATATTCCAGCTGAGGTCTAACTAGTGTCTTGTATAACTTCAGCCTTACCTCCTCGCTCTTGTACCAATGCGAAAAATACTGAGCAGGTCAGGCAGCATCTGTGGAGAGAGAAATAGAATCTTGGAACAGGGCGACGGGCAGATAGACAGAGAGAGAAACGTCCACACACACAGTAACACACTTACCCTCACACAGACACCCTGCTCTAAACAGATAGAAAATGCGGCAGATCACTTGTCCATCAGTAAATGGAAGGAGATTAATTGGATTGCTCTTCAAAAATACCAGCTCACATTTAAAAAGAATGGGTGGGTGGGAGGGTTGGTGCTTCCCAATCTTTTGTATTGTTATTGGGCGGTGAATTTGGAGAAGATTGGGCAATGGTGGGGAGAGGAAGAAGCGGAATGGGTACAGGTGGTGGAAGCATCGTGTAAAGGGGCTAGTTTGCAGACTTCCGCTGCGGCTCCACTCCCATTTCCCCCGGGGAGGTTTACACAAAGCCCGGTGCTGGCACCTTCCTTCAACATCTGGAGCAAGCGGAGACGCCATTTTGGTTTGGTAAACTTGACGGTGCCAGCCCCTATTTATGGAAACCCCCGATTCACCCCGGCGGCAAGACTGGATACAATATTTAAACAGTGGCATAAAGCTGGGCTGAGACAGGTTAAAGACTTGTTGTTGGAAAGTAGATTTGAAGAATTGAGGGAGAAACATAAAATGCAGAGGGAGGTGAAGTTTAATTATCTTCAATGATGAAACTTGGTGAAAAAGGAGTTGTCCTCGTTCGTTTGCCTACCAGAGAACTAGGTGCTGGATAAATTGCTCCTCCCAGCTGAGTTGGTGATGGGAGAATTACTAACATTTACAGGTGGCTGATGGACAGAAAGAAAGCAGCGATTGAAGAGATGAAACAAAAGTGGAAGGAAGAGTTGGATGTGGCGTTGGAATGGGGACGATGGAGTGAGATTATACCTGGGTCAATGCGACATCTTCATGTGCTCGGATGGGCTTGATACAATTCAAGGATGTACACAGGGGCCATATGACACAGGACCGAATGAGCAGATTCTTCACAGAGGAAGAAGATAAATGTGAGAATGTCAAGGAGGACCAGTTAACCATGTCCACATCTTCTGGTCACGTCCACAATTCGTGGGCTTCTGGCTCTCGCTATTTAAAACACAAACAAAAGTTGTGGAGGTGGAAATATTACTGGGACCACATGAGGCAATTTCTGGGGTGTCGGAAGTACCGGGACTAATAGATGTGGACGGGGCCGATGTGGTGGCCTTTGCCACATTGATCGCCCGGAGGCTAATTTTATTGGAAGGGAAGTCAGAAGATCCGCCAAAAATATCAACATGGTTGAGGGATATTGCAGAATTCCTTAAACTTGAGAAACTAAAGTCAGCCCTTTGTGGCTCAGATGGGGGTTTCTGGACGAGATGGAAGCTGTTCTTGTCTCTATTTACATATCTGTTTGTTGCCAGTGGGGAAGGGGAGGGAAGAGGGGAAAGGTTTAATGGAAATAAAGGAATAAATGTCAAATGAGGAGAATAGTATTTTGTTTGTGTTGTGACTGACTGATTGTTTGTATGTTGTTATGTCCGTCCTCATCGGAATGAAAATATTTTCAAAAAACACAGCAACAGTGACCACACTTATTAAAAAGTAGCTCACGGACTGCAAAATGTTTGAAGGTCATGAGTTAAAAGTCTTAAACTTAAACGTGGGAATGAGGGAGTTAATTCATCCTTTCCACAGGGGACGTGGGGGAATTTTCCACTATGACCACATTTCTGATTGTGGAATCTTACTGTGCAATCAATATGCCTGCTGTCAGTTTGTACATGTTCAAGTAGAAAGAGAGAAAGAAATCCATCTTCAGAGACTCTGATCTTAATTTTGAAAGTGCCACCGTTTTTGGGCTCTTCCTGTACACAAGCTGCCTGCAGAATTCCCCAAGTTAAAAACAAGGTGAGAGTGGAGAGTGAGGGGCGAGTGAACAGAAAGCAGATGGGGTTATCAAAGAACAAAGAACAAAGAAATGTACAGCACAGGAACAGGCCCTTCGGCCCTCCAAGCCCGTGCCGACCATACTGCCCGACTAAACTACAATCTTCTACACTTCCTGGGTCCGTATCCTTCTATTCCCATCCTATTCATATATTTGTCAAGATGCCCCTTAAATGTCCCTATCGTCCCTGCTTCCACTACCTCCTCCGGTAGCGAGTTCCAGGTACCCACTACCCTCTGCGTAAAAAACTTGCCTCGTACATCTACTCTAAACCTTGCCCCTCTCACCTTAAACCTATGCCCCCTAGTAATTGACCCCTCTACCCTGGGGAAAAGCCAAACTGACTGTTTTCATTGAATCCAAATTGTTTCATTATAAATTCTAATCTCATGAACTGACATCAGTGGATTTCAGTGAAAAATCCCATTGAACCTCCTTTTCTAATAAAAAGATGTTGTTGCCGATGACCCTGTATTGATTGAGGAATAAGCTTTACATCTCAGTGAGAAAAAATCAAATTGAATCCAAATTTATAGAGCAGCTCATTAAAGAAATCTGTCTGTGAACAACATGTAAAATATGAAGTGAAACTTTGCAATGAGCTTTGTTTTTGTGGCCAGGGATTTCTCTTAAAGACCAATCAAACACTCCCAGGACAGGTACAGCACGGGGTTAGATAAAGAGTAATGCTCCCTCCACACTGTCCCCATCAAACACTCCCAGGACAGGTACAGCACAGGGTTAGATCCAGAGTAAAGCTCCCGCCACGCTGTCCCCATCAAACACTTCCGGAGCAGATACAGCACGGGGTCAGATATAGAGTAAAGCTCCCTCTACACTGTCCCCATCAAACATTCCCAGGACAGGCACAGCACGGGTTAGATACAGAGTAAAGCTCCCTCTGCACTGTCCCCATCAAACACTCCCAGGACAGGTAGAGCACGGGGTTAGATACAGCGTAAAGCTCCCTCTACACTGTCCCCAACAAACACTCCCAGGCCAGGTACAGCACGGGGTTAGATACAGAGTAAAGGTCCCTCTACACTGACCCCATCAAACACTCCCAGGACAGGTACAGCACGGGGTTAGATACAGAGTAAAGCTCCCTCCACGCTGTCCCCATCAAACACTTCCAGAGCAGATACAGCACGGGGTCAGATACAGAGTAAAGCTCCCTCTACACTGTCCCCATCAAACATTCCCAGGACAGGCACAGCACGGGTTAGATACAGAGTAAAGCTCCCTCTGCACTGTCCCCATGAAACACTCCCAGGACAGGTACAGCACGGGGTTAGATGCAGAGTAAAGGTCCCTCTACACTGACCCCATCAAACACTCCCAGGACAGGTACAGCATGGGGTTAGATACAGAGTAATGCTCCCGCTACACTGTCCCCATCTAACAGTTCTAGGACAGGTACAGCACGGGGTTAGATACAGAGTAAAGCTCCCTCTACACTATCCCCATCAAACACTCCCAGGATAGGTACAGCATGGGCTTAGATACAGAGTAAAGCTCCCTCCACGTCGTCCCCATCAAACAGTCCCAGGACAGGTACAACACGGGGTTTGATACAGAGTGAAGCTCCCTCCACGTCGTCCCCATTAAACATTAACAGGACAGGTACAGCATAAGATTATATAAAGAGTAAAGCTCCCTCTGCACTGTCCCCATCAAACACTCCTAGGACAGGTACAGCACGGGGTGAGATACAGAGTAAAGCTCCCTCTAGACTGTCCCCATCAAACACTCCCATGACAGGTACAGCACAGGGTGTGATACAGAGTAAAGCTCTGGGGCAGCACGGTAGCATTGTGGATAGCACAATTGCTTCACAGCTCCAGGGTCCGAGGTTCGATTCCGTCTTGGGCCACTGTCTCTGCGGAGTCTGCACATCCTCCCCGTGTGTGCGTGGGTTTCCTCCGGGTGCTCCGGTTTCCTCCCACAGTCCAAAGATGTGCAAGTTAGGTGGATTGGCCAAGCTAAATTGCCCTTAGTGTCCAAATTGTCCAGATGTAGCTCCCTCTACATCTGTCCTCACCAAATACTCCCAGGAGAGGTACATAGGAACAGGAATGGGCCATTCAGCTGATCGAGCCTGCCTTAGCGACTAGACCACCTTAACAATAACCAATTTTAATAATCCGATACAAAGCCCTGGATGAATTTATTTCCTAGCAGCATCAGTAGCTGTAAATCCTGCTCTACACTGTGTCAGAAATATTACTGCATTTGAGAATGTCATTGTGAATATTACCTTGTAATATATAACCGTTCTCATCCATATCTCTATTGAGAACACAGTAGCTCCTTTCCAAGTGATCACTGCAGTTGACCCAGTCACTGTTTATACTGTAAGCTCTTGTCCCAGTTAATACTACATTGCACCATACTGCTGTGGACACTACAATTAACCCTTTTGGAGTGCTGACTACCATGTACCCAGGGTAAGAGCATGTGGACTACCATGTATAATAATCTTTATTGTCACAAGTAGGCTTACATTAACACTGCAATGAAGTTACTGTGAAATTCCCCTAGTCGCCACATTCCGGCGCCTGTTCGGCTACACAGAGGGAGAATTCAGAATGTCCAAATTACCCAACAGCACGACTTTCAGACTTGTGGGAGGAAACCAGAGCTCCCGGAGGAAACCCACGCAGACACAGGGAGAACATGCTGGGAATCGAACCCGGGACCCTGGAGCTGTGAAACCACAGTGCTACCCTCTGTGCTACAGTGCCTCGTAAAAAGTCACACACACAACCTCCCACCCCACCCCAGACACACAAACACGTGTACAGACAAACACAAACTCAAACACAGACACAAACTCAGACAGGCTGCGTCAATACAGCTTTCAAATGGAGCGAGATCCATTCTCCACCTTTAACTTGGAGAGGTGTATCTGGCCTGTGTGTGACCCAAGTCACACACTGACTCTGAACATCCTCACAACAGCTTGGGGACAGACTTTTCTAAAGTACTTTTCATAACCTTTGGGTATCACAAACTGCTTCACAGGCAATGGAACCCTTTTGAAATCTAGTCCGTGGTAATTTAGGAAATGGACCAGCGAATTTCAGAGAGAGACACAGAAACAGGATGAGATTGTGCTGTACATGTTTCGCAGCTGACACTGAGACACACGAGATGTACAATATCAATTATTATTCTGAAGCATGTGATTAAATCACCCTTAAACTAAATTCCAGTGTTTCAGAGTAAAGCTTTATCTGCACTGTCCATCAAACACTCACAACCCAAATACTGTCTGGCTTAAATAGAGTCAAAATCCCTCTGTTCTGTCCAAAGAATTTTTCATTGCAGATAGTTATTTTAATTTTATGGAAAAGCAGAACTCAAATTGCACCGAATCCCAGGGTGGACTCTTATTTATTTCAGCCCTTCACATTTGAACATGAAGTTTAAGCTCCGATTACAGGTGTCTGCTTGTCTCTGTTTGTATATTCTCTGTTATTGTTGTTTTGTCACTTGTCTGAAGTATTTGAATAATCGGCCTTGGTTAATCAATCCTTTCTCTCAGCACATGGAAGTTGTGAATCTTCAAGGCTGTCAGTCTGATATAGATAACAAAAAACTACATCCTTTGATCAATCCATTCCCCAACCCTAAATAGATCTCACACATTTCCATAATGCAGGAATATCTCCATCAAAACTTCTAATCAGTTCCCAATACTCTTGTTAACACTTGCCTGTATAACCTAAATTCCACTGACAGATTCCGAAAGCTGCACAGAAAAATGACTGGTTATTTTAAACTCTGAAACAAAACTATTTGAATTTGTGCTTCAATCCTATTATACAGGAATGTTGTCCTGTGGGCTGACAGTTTCTCAGTAAGACTGAAACATTGCACTGCACTTGGCAACATTTGTGGCACTTCCAAAATCTACCATACATTGATGCCTGTATTGTGTGAATCTAGCTGTGAAATATCTGTACAGTTTAAACTTCCACTGTTTCTGTCTTCTCATCATTTATAACAATCACGGTTCTATCCTTTTTAAGTCTACAGCACATCATCGAAACATTTCCCAACACTGAAACACGTCCACCAGTTCAGTCTACCGCCAAAACGATAATATCTCCCTGCAATTTGATGTTTCCAGCAATGTTGCTTACAACGCTGTCTAATGTTTGGCGTCATTGGCAAACTGGGATGTGTAGCATTCTATCAAATGGTCTTAAATGGCTAATATATATGTATGTGTGCGCGCCAATGTGTGTGTACACGCATGTGTCTATGCACGCATGTGTGTGTGTGTGTATGTATCTGTTGCCATGTATGTATCAGTCAGTGTGTGCACGCACATGTGTGTGTGTGTATCTGTGAACTTGTGTGTGTATACGCATTTTAGTCTCAAAGGAAAATATGAGCATGTGTAGGCGATTTGGCCCATCGAGTCTGCGCCACCATTCAAACAGATCCTGGCACGCACAGACGCACGCACAGACGCACGCACACTCACACACACATTCCTATTGTATTATACACAGTCGATTTGTGTCTGGAACATGCTCAATGATTGAGCTTCCACAACCCTCTAGATCGGAGAATTCCAAGATTCTCCATCCTCTCAATGAAGAAATTCCTCCTCATCTCAGTCTGCAATGGTCTACCCCTGATTCTGAGCATTCATGTCAAGAGGGCGAGAATACAAGACCAGGGATGTACTTCTGAGGCTGTACAAGGCTCTGGTCAGACCCCATTTGGAGTATTGTGAGCAGTTTTGGGCCCAGTATCTAAGGAAGGATCTGCTGCCTTGGAAAGGGTCCAGTGGAGGTTCACAAGAATGTTCCCTGGAATGAAGAACTTGTCGTATGAGGAATGGTTGAGGACACTGGGTCTGTACTCGTTGGAGTTTAGAAGGATGAGGGGGGGTCTTATTGAAACTTACAGGATACTGCGAGGCCTGGATAGAGTGGAGGTGGAGAGGATGTTTCCACTTGTAGGAAAAACTAGAATCAGAGGACACCATCTCAGACTAAAGGGACGATCCTTTAAAACAGAGATGAGGAGGAATTTCTTCAGCCAGAGGGCGGTGAATCTGTGGAACTCTTTGCCGCAGAAGGCTGTGGAGGCCAAATCACTGAGTATCTCTAAGACAGAGATAGATCGGTTCTTGATCAATAAGGGGATCAGGGGTTATGGAGAGAAGGCAGGAGAATGGGGATTAGAAAAATATCAGCCATGATTGAATGGCGGAGCAGACTCGATGGGCCGAGTGGCCTCATTCTGCTTCAATGTCTTATGGTCTTATGGTTTGAGACTGTGCCCCCTCCCCCTGGGTCTAATCTCACCAGTCAGAGAGAACATCTGACCTACATCTATCTTGTGATGCCCCGTATGAATTGTGTATGTTTCAAGATCACCTCTCATTTTTCGGGAACACAGGTACATTTTCCTCAATCTCTCCTCATCAGACAACTTCACCAGCCCAGGGATTCGTCTGGTGAATCTCCATTACACTCCTTCTACAGCAAGTATATCCTTCCTTAGATATGGAGAACAAAACTCCACACAATGGTCCAGGTGTGTTGTGACCAAGGCTCTGTACAATTGCAGCAAGTCATCTTAACCCCAATACTAATAACCCCGAGCGATGAAAGTTAACGTACCATTGGCCTTCCTGATTGCTTAATGTACCCGCAATCTAGCGTTTAGTGACCCATGAATAAGGAGTTAGATACACAGTAAAGCTCCCTCTACACTGACCCATCAAACACTCCCAGGACAGGTACAGCACGGGGTTAGATACAGAGTAAAGCTCCCTCTACACTGTCCCCATCAAACACTCCCAGGACAGGGACAGCACGGGGTTAGATACAGAGTAAAGCTCCCTCTACACTGTCCCCATCAAACACTCCCAGGACAGATACAGCACTGGGTTAGATACAGAGTAAAGCCCCCTCTGCACTGTCCCCATCAAACACTCCCAGGACAGGTACAACACGGGGTTAGATACAGAGGAAAGCTCCCTCGACACTGTCCCCATCAAACACTCCCAGGACAGGTACAGCAAGGGGATAGATACAGAGTAAAGCTCCCTCTACACTGTCCCCATCAAACAGTCCCAGGACAGGTACAGCACGGGGTTAGATACAGAGTAATGCTCCCTCTACACTGTCCGCATCAAACACTCCCAGGACAGGTACAGCACGGGGTTAGATACAGAGTAAAGCTCCCTCTACACTGTCCCCATCAAACACTCCCAGAACAGGTACAACACGGGGTTAGATGCAGAGTAAGGTTTCCTCTACACTGTCTCCATGTTCACTCCCAAGACATGGCAGAGGCAGGACAACGTGGAAATCACCATCCCTGTGTGTAGTCTGAACAGCGCTGTTGGAATGTGATACAGAGAATCATAGAATATACATTGCAGGAGTAGGCCATTTGGCCCATCGAGTCTGCACTGGCCCTCGGAGAGAGCACCCTACACAAGCCCACGCCTCCACCCTCTCCAAATAACCCCAGTAACACCACCTACCCTTTGGGCCACTAAGGGGAAATTTAGAACGGCCAACATCTCCTCTCATCCTTCCCGGCTCTAGCGAATACCGCCACAATCACAGAATCCCTACAATGCAGAAGGAGGCCATTCTGCCCATCGAATCTACACCAACCTTCTGACACAGCACCCTATGTAAGCTCAGTCACCCGCCCTATCCCAATAACACCTTAACCTAATCTAAACAATCTTTCTTGGACACTAAGGGGTAATTTAGCAGGACCATTCCACCTAGCCTGCAACATCTTTGGACTGTGGAAGGAAACCGGAGCACCCAGAGGAAACCCACGCACACACGGGGAGAAACTGCCAACTCCACATAATCAGTCACACAAGGCCGGAATTTAACCCGGGTCACTGGCACTGTGAGGCAGCAGTGCTAACCACTGTGCCACATTCAAACCAATCTCTCCTTGAAGGACAGCCCGGTAACCTCCCTATCAGCCGAATTACCCTCCGCTGCACTCCCTCTCTGGCAACTATATCCTTTCTTAGTTAGGGAGACCGAAACTGTACGCAATACTCCTGGTGTGGTCTCACCAAGGCCTTGTGTGACTGCAGAAAGACATCTCCACTTCTGAACTCAAATCCCTCTATCAATGAAGGCCAACATATCATTGGCCTTCTTAACTGCTTGCTGCACCCCCCTCTCCACTTTCAGTGACTGGTGTACAAGGACAGCCAGCTCCCTTTCTACATCCACATTTTTCAACAAATCATTGTTTAAATCAGACACTTTCCATCAGGATTTTGTTACACCAACGTGTCCAAATGTCAGAAATGACTGTGCTGTGCTCACCTAAAATGGCCACCATTAAGTAACTTAAAATGGCTGACTGCTGATCGTGGATTTTCTGTTGACAATATTCCCACAGAGACAGAGAGAGAAGCAGAAACAGACAGATGGAGGAACTAATAGATGACATTTATTTGAGATTTTGAAACCCTGTCAAACACTACCAGCAAAGGTACATCATGGGGTTAGATACAGATTCCTCTACAGTGTCCCTGGCAAACACTCCCAGGACAGGTACATCACGGGGTTAGATACAGAGTAAAGCTCCCTCTATATTGTCCCCCATCAAACACTCCCAGGACAGGTACAGCATGGTGTTAGATACAGAGTAAAGCTCTCTCTACACTGTCCCCCATCAAACACTCCCAGGACAGGTACAGTACGGGGTTAGATACAGAGTAAAGCTCCCTCTACACTTTCCCCATCAAACACTCCCAGGACAGGTACAGCACCCGGTTAGATGCAGAGTAAAGCTCCCTCTGCACTGTCCCCATCAAACACTCCCAGGACAGGTACAGCACGGGGATAGATACAGAGTAAAGCTCCCCCTACACTGACCCCATCAAACACTCCCAGGACAGGTACAGCACGGGGTTAGATACAGAGTAAAGCTCCCTCTACACTGTCCCCATCAAACACTCCCAGGACAGGTACAGCACGGGGTTAGATACAGAGTAAAGCTCCCTCTACACTGTCCCCATCAAACACTCCCAGGACAGGTACAGCACGGGGTTAGATAAAGAGTAAAGCTCCCTCTACACTGTCCCCATCAAACACTCCCAGGACAGGTACAGCACGGGGTTAGGTACAGAGTCAAGCTCCCTCCACACTGTCCCCATCAAACACTCCCAGGACAGGTACAGCACGGGGTTAGTTACAGAGTAAAGCTCCCTCTACACTGTCCCCATCAAACACTCCCAGGACAGGTACAGCACGGGGTTAGATACAGAGTAAAGCTCCCTCTACACTGTCCCCATCAAACACTCCCAGGACAGGTACAGCACGGGGTTAGTTACAGAGTAAAGCTCCCTCTCCACTGTCCCCATCAAACACTCCCAGGACAGGTACAGTACGGGGTTAGATACAGAGTAAAGCTCCCTCTACACTTTCCCCATCAAACACTCCCAGGACAGGTGCAGCACGGGGGTAGATACAGAGTAATGCTCCCTCTACACTGTCCCCATCAATCACTCCCAGGACAGGTACAGCACGGGGGTAGATACAGAGTAATGCTCCCTCTACACTGTCCCCATCAAACACTCCCAGGACAGGTACAGCACGGGGTTAGATACAGAGTAAAGCTCCCTCTACACTGTCCCCATCAAACACTCCCAGGACAGGTACAGCACGGGGTTAGATAAAGAGTAAAGCTCCCTCTACACTGTCCCCATCAAACACTCCCAGGACAGGTACAGCACGGGGTTAGGTACAGAGTAAAGCTCCCTCCACACTGTCCCCATCAAACACTCCCAGGACAGGTACAGCACGGGGTTAGTTACAGAGTAAAGCTCCCTCTACACTGTCCCCATCAAACACTCCCAGGACAGGTACAGCACGGGGTTAGATACAGAGTAAAGCTCCCTCTACACTGTCCCCATCAAACACTCCCAGGACAGGTACAGCACGGGGTTAGTTACAGAGTAAAGCTCCCTCTCCACTGTCCCCATCAAACACTCCCAGGACAGGTACAGCACGGGGTTAGATACAGAGTAAAGCTCCCTCTACACTTTCCCCATCAAACACTCCCAGGACAGGTGCAGCACGGGGGTAGATACAGAGTAATGCTCCCTCTACACTGTCCCCATCAATCACTCCCAGGACAGGTACAGCACGGGGGTAGATACAGAGTAATGCTCCCTCTACACTGTCCCCATCAAACACTCCCAGGACAGGTACAGCACGGGGTTAGATACAGAGTAAAGCTCCCTCTACACTGTCCCCATCAAACACTCCCAGGACAGGTACAGCATGGTGTTAGATACAGAGTAAAGCTCCCTCTACACTGTCCCCATCAAACACTCCCAGAACAGGTACAGCACGTGGTTAGATACAGAGTCATGCTCCCTCTACACTGTCCCCATCAAACACTCCCAGGACAGGTACAGCACGGGGTTAGGTACAGAGTAATGCTCCCTCTACATTGTCACCATCAAACACGCCCAAGACAGGTACAGCACGAGGTTAGATACAGAGAAAAGCACCATCTACACTGTCCCCACAAAACACTCCCAGGACAGGTACAGCACGGGGTTAGATTCAGAGTAAAGCTCCCGCTACACTGTCCCCATCAAACACTCCCAGGACAGGTACAGCACGGGGTAAGATACAGAGTAAAGCTCCCTCTACACTGTCCCCATCAAACACTCCCAGGACAGGAACAGCACGGGGTTAGATACAGAGTAAAGCTCCCTCTACACTGTCCCGATCAAACACTCCCAGGACCTGTCCAGCACGGGGTTAGATCCAGAGTAAAGCTCCCTCTACACTGTCCCCATCAAACACTCCCAGGACAGGTACAGCACGGGGTTAGATACAGAGTAAAGCTCCCTCTACACTGTCCCCATCAAACACTCCCAGGGCAGGTACAGCACGGGGTTAGATACAGAGTAAAGCTCCCTCTACACTGTCCCCATCAAACACTCCCAGGACAGGTACAGCATGGTGTTAGATACAGAGTAAAGCTCCCTCTACACTGTCCCCATCAAACACTCCCAGGTCAGGTTCAGCATGGGGTTACAAACGGAATAAATGTTCCTCTCCAATTTCCACAACAGAAACTGCCAGGATATTTACAGCAAGTAGAGGGAATGAGGCAATGTTTCCAAAGGAAGGGTTTTATTTTGAAAAAAGATAGCAAATTATCAACATAACAGAATTGACCCCAAATGATGATTACTCCAATATCCAAATCACAAACGATGCAGAATTCATTCCCATCCCACTTTTCTGGATAATCGTAAATAGATAAACAGAGAAATAATTGGCAATAACAGACCACAAGGAATAGGAGCAGGACTGGGCCATTCAACCCTTCGAGCTCGCTCCACCAGTCAATATGATCATGGAGATTCTTCCATTTCAACACCGTGTTCCTGCCCTATCCCCGTGCCTCTTGCTGATCCATCAATCTCAGTCTAACACCGGCTCAATGACAGAGTCTCCACACCCCTCTGGGATAGAGAATTCCCAGGATTCACCACCATCTGAGTGACAAAATTCCTCCTCATCTCAGTCCGTTGGTTAATACACAGAATAAATGGCATCTGGGAATGAATTACAGACTGCAATCTAATAGAGGGCTTCGTGATAGATTATATACAGAATAACAGATACCCAGGAGTGAGTTACAGACTGGAATCTAATCGAGGGGTTCAGGATAGTTTATATATATATAATAACAGATACCCGGGTGAGAGTTACAGACTGGAATCTAATCAAGGGGCTCAGGATGGTTTATATATAGAATAACAGATACCCAGGAGTGAGTTACAGACTGGAATCTAATAGAGGGGTTCAGGATAGTTTAGAAATAGAATAACAGATACCCGGGAGTGAGTTACAGACTGGAATCTATTTATACAGAAATGTGTCCTGTGCTATCCGTCCCTACAGCACGGGGTTAGATACAGAGTAAAGCTCCCTCTACACTGTCCCCATCAAACACTCCCAGGACAGGTACAGCACGGGGTTAGGTACAGAGTAAAGCTCCCTCTACACTGTCCCCATCAAACACTCCCAGGACAGGTACAGCACGGGGATAGATACAGAGTAAAGCTCCCTCTACACTGTCTCCATGATCACTCCCAAGACATGGCAGAGGCAGTACAACGTGGAAATCACCATCCCTGTGTGTAGTCTGAACAGCGCTGTTGGAATGTGATACAGAGAATCATAGAATATACATTGCAGGAGTAGGCCATTTGGCCCATCGAGTCTGCACTGGCCCTCGGAGAGAGCACCCTACACAAGCCCACGCCTCCACCCTCTCCAAATAAACCCAGTAACACCACCTACCCTTTGGGCCACTCAGGGGCAATTTAGCACGGCCAACATCTCCTCTCATCCTTCTCGGCTCTCGTGAATACCGGCACAATCACAGAATCCCTACAATGCAGAAGGAGGCCATTCTGCCCATCGAATCTACACCAACCCTCTGACACAGCACTCTATGTAAGCTCAGTCACCCGCCCTATCCCAATAACTCCTTCACCTAATCTAAACAATCTTTCTTGGACACTAAGGGGTAATTTAGCAGGACCATTCCACCTAGCCTGCACATCTTTGGACTGTGGAAGGAAACCGGAGCACCTGGAGGA
Source organism: Scyliorhinus torazame (assembly GCF_047496885.1). Lineage (NCBI taxonomy): Eukaryota > Metazoa > Chordata > Chondrichthyes > Carcharhiniformes > Scyliorhinidae > Scyliorhinus > Scyliorhinus torazame. The sequence goes on from NC_092711.1 coordinate 9,742,879, forward strand.
AACCCACGCACACACGGGGAGAAACTGCCAACTCCACATAATCAGTCACACAAGGCCGGAATTTAACCCGGGTCACTGGCACTGTGAGGCAGCAGTGCTAACCACTGTGCCACAGTCAAACCAATCTCTCCTTGAAGGACAGCCCGGTAACCTCCCTATCAGCCGAATTACCCTCCGCTGCACTCCCTCTCTGGCAACTATATCCTTTCTTAGTTAGGGAGACCGAAACTGTACGCAATACTCCTGGTGTGGTCTCACCAAGGCCTTGTGTGACTGCAGAAAGACATCTCCACTTCTGAACTCAAATCCCTCTATCAATGAAGGCCAACATATCATTGTTGTGTCTGCGTGGGTTTCCTCCGGGTGCTCCGGTTTCCTCCCACAATCCAAAGATGTGCAGGTTAGGTGAATTGGCCAATGATAAATTGCCCTTAATGTCCAAATTGCCCTTGGTGTTGGGTGAAGGTGTTGAGTTTGGGTAGGGTGCTCTTTCCAAGAGCCGGTGCAGACTCAAAGGGCCGAATGGCCTCCTTCTGCACTGTAAATTCAATGATAATCTATGATTAATCTAGGACAAAGGTTCGGCACAACATCGTGGGCCGAAGGGCCTGTTCTGTGCTGTATTTTCTATGTTTTCTATGTTTTCTTAACTGCTTGCTGCACCCCCCTCTCCACTTTCAGTGACTGGTGTACAAGGACAGCCAGCTCCCTTTCTACATCCACATTCACCAACAAATCATTGTTTAAATCAGACACTTTCCATCAGGATTTTGTTATACCAACGTGTACAAATGTCAGAAATGACTGTGCTGTGCTCACCTAAAATGGCCACCATTAAGTAGCTTAAAATGGCTGACTGCTGATCGTGGATTTTCTGTTGACAATATTCCCACACAGACAGTGAGAGAAGCAGAAACAGACAGATGGAGAAACTAATAGATGACATTTATTTGAGATTTTGAAACCCTGTCAAACACTACCAGCAAAGGTACATCATGGGGTTAGATACAGATTCCTCTACACTGTCCCTGGCAAACACTCCCAGGACAGGTACATCACGGAGTTAGACACAGAGTAAAGCTCCCTCTATATTGTCCCCCATCAAACAATCCCAGGACAGGTACAGTACGGGGTTAGATATAGAGAAAAGCTCCCACTGCACTGTCCCCATCAAACACTCCCAGGACAGGTACAGCAGGGGGTTAGATACAGAGTAAAGCTCCCTCCACATTGTCCCCATCAAGCACTCCCAGGACAGGTACAGCATGGGGTTAGATACAGAGTAAAGCTCCCTCTACACTGTCCCCATCAAACACTCCCAGGCTTTGAACACTGCTGGGGACAAGTCTCGCTTAATAAAGCCTCATCGACTTCATCTGTACTCGTCTCTCTCGTAAGTCATTGTGCGCTACAGGCAGATACAGCACGAGGTTAGATACAGAGTAAATCTCCCTCTACACTGTCCCCATCAAACACTCCCAGGACAGGTACAGCACGGGGTTAGATACAGAGTAAAGCTCCCTATACACTGTCCCCATCAAACACTCCCAGGGCAGGTACAGCACGGGGTTAGATACTGAGTAAAGCTCCCTCTACACTGTCCCTCTCAAACACTCCCAGGACAGGTACAGCACGGGGTCAGATATCGAGCAGGGCTCTCTCTACACTGTCCCCATCAAACACTCCCAGGACAGGTACAGCACGGGGTCAGATATCGAGCAGGGCTCTCTCTACACGAGACTGTTTCCATTTTCTCACATCATATTTGCTTCTTTTCCAATTCACTTTAATTCTGTGCCATCTCGTTCTTGAGCTTCTTAATAGTGGGAACCGTTTCTCCCTGTCAACTCTGTCCGGCACCCCCATGAATTTGAACACCTCTATCTAATCGCCTCTTGGATATTTCTCTGCGTGGAGAACAGACCCAACCTCTCCAATCTAACCTCATCACTGAAATTTCTCATTCCTGAACCATTCTTGTGAACCTCCTCTGCACTCACTCCAGTGTGTTCACATCCTTCCTAGTGTGGAGCCCAGAACTGTCCTCAATATTCCAGCTGAGGTCTAACTAGTGTCTTGTATAACTTCAGCCTTACCTCCTCGCTCTTGTACCAATGCGGGAAAATACTGAGCAGGTCAGGCAGCATCTGTGGAGAGAGAAATAGAATCTTGGACCAGGGCGACTGGCAGATAGACAGATAGAGAAAAGTCCACACACACAGTAACACACTTACCCTCACACAGACACCCTGCTCTAAACAGATAGAAAATGCGGCAGATCACTTCTCCATCAGTAAATGGAAGGAGATTAATTGGACCAGCTCACATTTAAAAAGAATGGGTGGGTGAGAGGGTTGGTGCTTCCCAATCTTTTGTATTGTTATTGGGCGGTGAATTTGGAGAAGATTGGGCAATGGTGGGGAGAGGAAGAAGCGGAATGGGTACAGGTGGTGGAAGCATCGTGTAAAGGGGCTAGTTTGCAGACTTCCGCTGCGGCTCCAATCCCATTTCCCCCGGGGAGGTTTACACAAAGCCCGGTGCTGGCATCTTCCTTCAACATCTGGAGCAAGCGGAGACGCCATTTTGGTTTGGTAAACTTGACGGTGCGAGCCCCTATTTATGGAAACCCCCGATTCACCCCGGCGGCAAGACTGGATACAATATTTAAACAGTGGCATAAAGCTGGGCTGAGACAGGTTAAAGACTTGTTGTTGGAAAGTAGATTTGAAGAATTGAGGGAGAAACATAAAATGCAGAGGGAGGTGAAATTTAATTATCTTCAATGATGAAACTTGGTGAAAAAGGAGTTGTCCTCGTTCGTTTGCCTACCAGAGAACTAGGTGCTGGATAAATTGCTCCTCCTAGCTGAGTTGGTAATGGGAGAATTACTAACATTTACAGGTGGCTGATGGACAGAAAGAAAGCAGCGATTGAAGAGATGAAACAAAAGTGGAAGTAAGAGTTGGATGTGGCGTTGGAATGGGGACGATGGAGTGAGATTATACCAGGGTCAATGCGACATCTTCATGTGCTCGGATGGGCTTGATACAATTCAAGGATGTACACAGGGGCCATATGACACAGGACCGAATGAGCAGATTCTTCACAGAGGAAGAAGATAAATGTGAGAATGTCAAGGAGGACCAGTTAACCATGTCCACATCTTCTGGTCACGTCCACAATTCGTGGGCTTCTGGCTCTCGCTATTTAAAACACAAACAAAAGTTGTGGAGGTGGAAATATTACTGGGACCACATGAGGCAATTTCTGGGGTGTCGGAAGTACCGGGACTAATAGATGGGGACGGGGCCGATGTGGTGGCCTTTGCCACATTGATCGCCCGGAGGCTAATTTTATTGGAAGGGAAGTCAGAAGATCCGCCAAAAATATCAACATGGTTGAGGGATATTGCGGAATTCCTTAAACTTGAGAAACTAAAGTTAGCCCTTTGTGGCTCAGATGGGGGTTTCTGGACGAGATGGAAGCTGTTCTTGTCTCTATTTACAGATCTGTTTGTTGCCAGTGGGTAAGGGGAGGGAAGAGGGGAAAGGTTTAATGGAAATCAAGGAATAAATGTCAAATGAGGAGAATAGTATTTTGTTTGTGTTGTGACTGACTGATTGTTTGTATGTTGTTATGTCCGTCCTCATCGGAATGAAAATATTTTCAAAAAACACAGCAACAGTGACCACACTTATTAAAAAGTAGCTCACGGACTGCATAATGTTTGAAGGTCATGAGTTAAAAGTCTTAAACTTAAACGTGGGAATGAGGGAGCTAAATCATCCTTTCCACAGGGGACGTGGGGGAATTTTCCACCATGATCACATTTCTGATTGTGGAATCTTACTGTGCAATCAATATGCCTGCTGTCAGTTTGTACATGTTCAAGTAGAAAGAGAGAAAGCAATCCATCTTCAGAGACTCTGAACTTAATTTTGAAAGTGCCACCATTTTTGGGCTCTTCCTGTGCACAAGCTGCCTGCAGAATTCCCCAAATTAAAAACAAGGTGAGAGTGGAGAGTGAGGGGCGAGTGAACAGAAAGCAGGTGGGGTTATCAAACTGACCGTTTTCATTGAATCCAAATTGTTTCATTATAAATTCTAATCTCATGAACTGACATCAGTGGATTTCAGTGAAATATCCCATTGAACCTCCTTGTCTAATAAAAAGATGTTGTTGCCGATGACCTTGTATTGATTGAGGAATAAGCTTTACATCTCACAGTGAGAAAAAATCAAATTGAATCCAAATTTATAGAGCAGCTCATTGAAGAAATCTGTCTGCGAACAACATGCAAAATATGAAGTGAAACTTTAAAAAGAGCTTTGTTTTTGTGGCCAGGGATTTTTCATAAAGACCCATCAAACACTCCCAGGACACGTACAGCATGGGGTTAGATAGAGAGTAATGCTCCCTCTGCACTGTCCCCATCAAACACTCCCAGGACAGGTACAGCACGGGGTTAGATACAGAGTAAAGCTCCCTCTACACTGTCCCCATCAAACACTCCCAGGACAGGTACAGCACAGGGTTAGATCCAGAGTAAAGCTCCCTCCACGCTGTCCCCATCAAACACTTCCAGAACAGGTACAGCACGTGGTCAGATACAGAGTAAAGCTCCCTCCACACTGTCCCCATCAAACATTCCCAGGACAGGCACAGCGCGGGTTAGATACAGAGTAAAGCTCCCTCTGCACTGTCCCCATGAAACACTCCCAAGACAGGTACAGCACGGGGTTAGATACAGCGTAAAGCTCCCTCTACACTGTCCCCAACAAAAACTCCCAGGACAGGTACAGCACGGGGGTAGAATCAGAGTAAATCTCCCGCTACACTGTCCCCATCTAACAGTCCTAGGACAGGTACAGCACGGGGTTAGATACAGAGTAAAGCTCCCTCTACACTATCCCCATCAAACACTCCCAGGATAGGTACAGCACGGGCTTAGATACAGAGTAAAGCTCCCTCCACGTCGTCCCCATCAAACAGTCCCAGGACAGGTACAACACGGGGTTAGATACAGAGTGAAGCTCCCTCTACACTGTCCCCATTAAACATTAACAGGACAGGGACAGCATAAGATTAGATAAAGAGTAAAGCTCCCTCTGCACTGCCCCCATCAACACTCCTAGGACAGGTACAGCACGGGGTGAGATACAGAGTAAAGCTCCCTCCACACTGTCCCCATCAAACACTCCCATGACAGGTACAGCACGGGGTTAGATACAGAGTAAAGCTCCCTCTTCACTGTCCCCATCAAACACACCCAGGACAGGTGCAGCACGGGGTTAGATACAGAGTAAAGCTCGCTCTACACTGTCCCCATCAAACACTCCCAAGACAGGTACAGCACAGGGTGACATACAGAGAAAAGCTCTGGGGCAGCACGGTAGCATTGTGGATAGCACAATTGCTTCACAGCTCCAGGGTCCCAGGTTCGATTCCGTCTTGGGCCACTGTCTGTGCGGAGTCTGCACATCCTCCCCGTGTGCGCGTGGGTTTCCTCCGGGTGCTCCGGTTTCCTCCCACAGTCCAAAGATGTGCAAGTTAGGTGGATTGGCCAAGCTAAATTGCTCTTGGCGTCCAAAATTGTCCAGATGTAGCTCCCTCTACATCTGTCCTCACCAAATACTCCCAGGAGAGGTACCTAGGAACAGGAATGGGCCATTCAGCTGATCGAGCCTGCCTTAGCGACTAGACCACCTGAATCAATAACCTATTTTAATAATCCGATACAAAGCCCTGGATGAATTTATTTCCCAGCAGCATCCCAGTAGCTGTAAATCCTGCTCTACACTGTCAGAAATATTACTGCATTTGAGAATGTCATTGTGTATATTACCTTGTGATATATAACCGTTCTCGTCCATATCTCTATTGAGAACACATTAGCTCCTTTCCCAGTGATCACTGCAGTTGACCCAGTCACTGTTTATACTGTAAGCTCTTGTCCCAGTTAATACTACATTACACCATACTGCTGTGGACACTACAATGAACCCTTTTGGAGTGCTGACTACCATGTACCCAGGCTAAGAGCCTGTGGGACTACCATGTATAATAATCTTTATTGTCACAAGTAGGCTTACATTAATACTGCAATGAAGTTACTGTGAAAAGCCCCTAGTCGCCACATTCCAGCGCCTGTTCGGGTACACAGAGGGAGAATTCAGAATGTCCAAATTACCCAACAGCGCGACTTTCAGACTTGTGGGAGGAAACCGGAGCTCCCGGAAGAAAACCACGCAGACACAGGGAGGACGTGCCGGGAATCGAACCCGGGACCCTGGAGCTTTGAAGCCACAGTGCTACCCTCTGTGCTACCGTGCCGCGTAATGAGTCACACACACAAAACCTCCCACCCCACCCCAGACACACAAACACGTGTACAGACAAACACAAACTCACACACAGACACAAACTCAGACAGGCTGCGTCAATACATCTTTCAAATGGAGCGAGATCCATTCTCCACCTTTAACTTGGAGAGGTGTATCTGGCCTGTGTGTGACCCAAGTCACACACTGACTCTGAACATCCTCACAACAGCTTGCGGACACTTTTCTAAAGCACTTTTCATAACCTTTGGGTATCACAAACTGCTTCACAGGCAATGGAGCCCTTTTGAAATCTAGTCAGTGGTAATTTAGGAAAGGACCAGCGAATTTCAGAGAGACACAGAAACAGGATGAGATTGTGCTGTACATGTTTCGCAGCTGACACTGAGACACACACGAGATGTACAATATCAATTATTATTCTGAAGCATGTGATTAAATCACCCTTAAACTAAATTCCAGTGTTTCAGAGTAAAGCTTTATCTGCACTGTCCATCAAACACTCACAACCCAAATGCTGTCTGGGCTCAAATACAGAGTCAAAATCCCTCTATCCTGTCCTAGCAATTTTTCATTGCAGACAGTTATTTTTATTTTTTGGAAAAGCAGAACTCAAATTGCACCGAATCTTAGGGTGGACTCTTGTTTATTTCAGCCCTCCACATTTAAACATGAAGTTTAAGCTCCGATTACAGATGTCTGCTTGCCTCTGTTTGTATATTCTCTGTTACTGGTGTTTTGTCATTTGTCTGAAGTATTTGAATAATAGGCCTTGGTTAATCAATCCTTTCTCTCAGCACATGGAAGTTGTGAATCTTCAAGGCTGTCAGTCTGATCTAGATAACAAAAAGCTACATCCTTTGATCAATCCATTCCCCAACCCTAAATAGATCTCACATATTTCCATAATGCAGGAATATCTCCATCAAAACTTCCAATCAGTTCCCAATACTCTTGTTAACACTTGTCTGTCTAACCTAAATTCCACTGACAGATTCCGAAAGCTGCACAGAAAAATGACTGGTTATTTTAAACTTTGAAACAAAACTATTTGAACTTGTGCTTCAATCCTATTATACAGAAATGTTGTCCTGTGGGCTGACAGTTTCTCAGTAAGACTGGAACATTGAGGTACGCCTCGCACTGCACTTGGCAACATTTGTGGCACTTCCAAAATCTACCATACATTGCTGTCTGGTATTGTGTGAATCGAGCTGTGAAATATCTGTACAGTTTAAACTTCCACTGTTTCAGTCTTCTCATCGTTTATAAAGATCACGGTTCTATCCTTTTTAAGTCTAAAGCACATCATCGAAACATTTCCCAACACTGAAACACGTCCACCAGTTCAGTGTACCGCCAAAACGATAATATCTCCCTGCAATTTGATGTTTCCAGATATGTTGCTTACAACGCTGTCTAATGTTTGGTGTCATTGGCAAACTGGGATGTGTAGCATTCTATCAAATGGTCTTAAATGGCTAATATATATGTATGTGTGTGCACCAATGTGTGTGTACACGCATGTGTCTATGCACGCATGTGTGTGTGTGTGTGTGTGTATGTATCTGTTGCCGTGTATGTATCAGTCAGTGTGCACGCACATGTGTGTGTGTGTATCTGTGAACTTGTGTGTGTATACGCATTTAAGTATCAAAGGAAAATATGAGCATGTGTAGGCGATGTGGCCCATCGAGTCTGCTCCACCATTCAAACAGATCCTGGCACGCACAGACGCACGCACACTCACACACATTCCTATTGTATTATACACAGTCGATTTGTGTCTGGAACATGCTCAATGATTGAGCTTCCACAACCCTCTTGATCAGAGAATTCCAAGATTCTCCACCCTCTGAATGAAGAAATTCCTCCTCATCTCAGTCTGCAATGTTCTACCCCTGATTCTGAGCATTCATGTCAAGAGGGCGAGAATACAAGACCAGGGATGTACTTCTGAGGCTGTACAAGGCTCTGGTCAGGCCCCATTTGGAGTATTGTGAGCAGTTTTAGGCCCAGTATCTAAGGAAGGATGTGCTGCCTTGGAAAGGGTCCAGAGGAGGTTCACAAGAGTGTTCCCTGGAATGAAGAACTTGTCGTATGAGGAATGGTTGAGGACACTGGGTCTGTATTCGTTGGAGTTTAGAAGGATGAGGGGGGGTCTTATTGAAACTTACAGGATACTGCGAGGCCTGGATAGAGTGGACGTGGAGAGGATGTTTCCACTTGTAGGAAAAACTAGAACCAGAGGACACCATCTCAGACTAAAGGGACGATCCTTTAAAACAGAGATGAGGAGGAATTTCTTCAGCCAGAGGGCGGTGAATATGTGGAGCTCTTTGCCGCAGAAGGCTGTGGAGGCCAAATCACTGAGTGTCTCTAAGACAGAGATAGATGGGTTCTTGATCAATAAGGGGATCAGGGGTTATGGAGAGAAGGCAGGAGAATGGGAATTAGAAAAATATCAGCCATGATTGAATGGCGGAGCAGACTCGATGGGCCGAGTGGCCTAATTCTGCTTCAATGTCTTATGGTCTTATGGTTTGAGACTGTGCCCCTTCCCCCTGGGTCTAATCTCACCAGTCAGAGAGACCATCTGACCTACATCTATCTTGTGATGCCCCGTATGAATTGTGTATGTTTCGAGATCACCTCTCATTTTTCGGGAACACAGGTACATTTTCCTCAATCTCTCCTCATCAGACAACTTCACCATCCCAGGGATTCGTCTGGTGAATCTCCGTTACACTCCTTCTACAGCAAGTATATCCTTCCTTAGATATGGAGAACAAAACTCCACACAATGGTCCAGGTGTGTTGTGACCAAGGCTCTGTACAATTGCAGCAAGTCATCTTAACCCCAATACTAATAACCCCGAGCGATGAAAGTTAACGTACCATTGGCCTTCCTGATTGCTTAATGTACCCGCACGCTAGTGTTTAGTGACCCATGAATAAGGAGTTAGATACAGAGTAAAGCTCCCTCTACACTGACCCCATCAAACAATCCCAGGACAGGTACAGCACGGGGTTAGATACAGAGTAAAGCCCCCTCTACACTGTCCCCATCAAACACTCCCAGGACAGGTACAGCACAGGGTTAGATACAGAGTAAAGCTCCCTCTACACTCTTCCCTTCAAACACTCCCAGGACAGGTACAGCACAGGGCTAGATACAGAGTGAAGCTGCCTCTACACTGTCCCCATCAAACACTCCCAGGACAGGTACAGCACAGGGTTAGATACAGAGTGAAGCTGCCTCTGCACTGTCCCCATCAAACACTCCCAGGACAGGTACAGCACGGGGTTAGATACAGATTAAAGCTCCCTCTACACTGTCCCCATCAAACACTCCCAGAACAGGTACAGCACGGGGTTAGATACAGAGTAAAGCACCCTCTACACTGTCCCCATCAAACACTCCCAGAACAGGTACAGCACGGGGTTAGATACAGAGTAAAGCCCCCTCTACACTGTCCCCATCAAACACTCCCAGGACAGGTACAGCACAGGGTTAGATACAGAGTAAAGCTCCCTCTACACTCTTCCCTTCAAACACTCCCAGGACAGGTACAGCACAGGGCTAGATACAGAGTAAAGCTGCCTCTGCACTGTCCCCATCAAACACTCCCAGGACAGGTACAGCACAGGGTTAGATACAGAGTGAAGCTGCCTCTGCACTGTCCCCATCAAACACTCCCAGGACAGGTACAGTACGGGGTTAGATACAGATTAAAGCTCCCTCTACACTGTCCCCATCAAACACTCCCAGGACAGGTGCAGCCCGGGGTTCGATACAGAGTCAAGCTCCCTCTACACTGTCCCCACCAAACACTCCCAGGACAGGTACAGCACGGGGTTAGATACAGAGTAAAGCTCCCTCTACACTGTCCCCATCAAACACTCCCAGGACAGGTACAGCACCGGGTTAGATACAGAGTAAAGCTCCCTCTCCACTGTCCCCATCAAACACTCCCAGGACAGGTACAGCACGGGGTTAGATACAGAGTAAAGCTCCCTCTACATTGTCCCCATCAAACACCCCCAAGACAGGTTCAGTATGGGGTTACAAACATAATAAATGTTCCTCTCCAATTTCCACAACAGAAGCTGCCAGGATATTTACAGCAAGTAGAGGGAATGAGGCAATGTTTCCAAAGGAAGGGTTTTATTTTGAAAGAAGATCGGGAATTCTCAACATAACAGAACTTACCCCAAGTGATGATTACTCCAATATCCAAATCACAAACAATGCAGAATTCATTCCCATCCCACTTTTCTGGATAATCGTAAATAGATAAACAGAGAAATAATTGGCAATAACAGACCACAAGGAATAGGAGCAGGACTGGGCCATTCAGCCCTTCGAGCTCGCTCCACCAGTCAATATGATCATGGAGATTCTTCCATTTCAACACCATATTCCTGCCCTATCCCCGTGCCTCTTGCTGATCCATCAACCTCAGTCTAGAACCGGCTCAATGACAGAGTCTCCACATCCCTCTGGGATAGAGAATTCCCAGGATTCACCACCATCTGAGTGACAAAATTCCTCCTCATCTCAGTCCGGCATATCGCTGGTTAATACACAGAATAAATGATATCTGGGAATGAATTACAGACTGCAATCTAATGGAGGGCTTCGGAATAGATTACATACAGAATAACAGATACCCTGGAGTGAGTTACAGACTGGAATCTAATGGAGGGCTTCGGGATAGATTATATACAGAATAACAGATACCCAGGAGTGAGTTACAGACTGGAATCTAATCGAGGGGTTCAGGATAGTTTATATATAGAACAACAGATACCCGGGAGTGAGTTACAGACTGGAATCTAATCGAGGTGTTCGGGATAGATTATATACAGAATAACAGATACCCGGGAGTGAGTTACAGACTGGAATCTAATCGAGGTGTTCGGGATAGATTATATACAGAATAACAGATACCCAGGAGTGAGTTACAGACTGGAATCTAATCGAGGGGTTCAGGATAGTTTATATATAGAACAACAGATACCCAGGAGTGAGTTACAGACTGGAATCTAATCGAGGGGTTCAGGATAGTTTATATATAGAACAACAGATACCCAGGAGTGAGTTACAGACTGGAATCTAATCGAGGGGTTCAGGATAGTTTATATATAGAACAACAGATACCCAGGAGTGAGTTACAGACTGGAACCTAATGGAGGGGATCAGGATGGTTTATATATAGAATAACAGATACCCAGGAGTGAGTTACAGACTGGAATCTAATCGAGGGGTACAGGATGGTTTATATATAGAATAACAGATACCCGGGAGTGAGTTACAGACTGGAATCTAATCGAGGGGTTCAGGATAGTTTATATATAGAATAACAGATACCCGGGAGTGAGTTACAGACTGGAATCTAATTGAGGGGTTCAGAATGGCTTATATATAGAATAACAGATACCCGGGAGTGAGTTACAGACTGGAATCTAATCGAGGGGTTCAGAATGGCTTATATATAGAATAACAGATACCCGGGAGTGAGTTACAGACTGGAATCTAATCGAGGGGTTCAGGATAGTTTATATATAGAATAACAGATACCCGGGAGTGAGTTACAGACTGGAATCTAATCGAGGGGTTCAGAATGGCTTATATATAGAATAACAGATACCCGGGAGTGAGTTACAGACTGGAATCTAATCGAGGGGTTCAGGATAGTTTATATATAGAATAACAGATACCCGGGAGTGAGTTACAGAGTGGAATCTAATGGAGGGGATCAGGATGGTTTACATATAGAATAACAGATACCCAGGAATGAGTTACAGTCTGGAACCTAATGGAGGGGATCAGGATGGTTTATATATAGAATAACAGATACCCGGGAGTGAGTTACAGACTGGAATCTAATCGAGGGGTTCAGGATGGTTTATATATAGAATAACAGATACCCGGGAGTGAGTTACAGACTGGAATCTAATCGAGGGGTTCAGGATAGTTTATTTATAGAATAACAGATACCCGGGAGCAAGTTACAGACTGGAATTAATCGAGGGGTTCAGGATAGTTTATATATAGAATAACAGATACCCGGGAGTGAGTTACAGAGTGGAATCTAATCGAGGGGTTAGATTTAACTCACTCATACACACTCACTCACACTCTTACAAATATACTCTTACGCACTCACTCACTCTTACACAATCACTCACACACACTCACTCTTACACACCCTCATTCACTCTTACACACTCACTCACACACACTCACCTGTACACGGAAACTCACTCATTCCTACACACTCGCTCAGTCTTCCACACTCACTCACACACTCTTCCACACTCACTCACACTTAAACACTCACCCACTCACATACTCGCTCATTCATTCTTACACATTCACTCACACACTCACTCTTACATACTCTTACTCGCCTTCACACTCACTCACACACTCATTCACTCACTCTGACACACTCACTCTCACACGCTAACACACACACTCTCAGATATTCACTCACTCACTTACACATTCAGTTACTCACACTCACATACCCACTCACACACTAACTCGCTCACTCTTACACACTCACTCAGGCTCACTCACTGATTCAAACTCACTCTTACTCACACACTCACACTCTCTCACTAACACAGACTAACTATCATTCACACTCACTCTTACACACAGTCACACTTCCACACTCAGTCACTCTTATACTCCCTCTTATGCACACATTTTCACACACACTCTCACTCTTACACTCACCTACACTCACTTTTGGACACGCATACTCACTAGCACACTCGTACTCACTAAATCTCACTCTTACACTGACTGTATTACACACTGTCTCTGTCACACACATCCTTCCGCACACTCACTAACTCGCATTCACTCACACTCATGCACTAACTCGAACACTCACCACCTCATGCTCACTCAATCACACACTCACTCACACACACTCATTCACGCACACCGACTCACTCTTACACACTCACTCTCTTACCCACTCACATACTCAACCACACACTAAATCACTCACTAACACACTCTCACTCACTTATGAGCTAACTAACTCTTACACACCCTGACTCACACTCGCTCACTATTACACAGTTACTCACTCATACACACTCATTTATACACGGAAACTCACTTATTCCGTCACACTCACTCTCACACTCACATCACTCACTCAGTCTTACACACTCACTCTCTCACACTTAAACACTCACTCGCACACTCACTCACACGCCGGCACTCACTCTTACACATTCAATCACACACACACTCACCCTCTTACACGCTCACTCACTTGCACACTTACTCTTACACATTCACTCACACACACTCCTACACACGCACTCACACTCCCTCACACTCACCCACTCTTAAACAGTCACTCTTACACACTTACTCACCCTCACTCACACCCACCATTATACACACTTGCGCACTCACTCACCTACTCACTCATTCTTACACACTAACTCGCTCACACACAAACTCACTTACACAGTCACTCTCATTGACATACTCACACGCTGACTCGCTCACTCTTAGACACACTCACCCTTGCACACACTCACCGTTTACAGATACACTGCAGTGCGATACAATGTGCAATCTAATCGAGGGGTTAGATTTAACTCATTCTTACACACTCACTTACACGCACTCTTATGCACATACTCTTACACACTCACTAACAACCTTAAACAATCACTCACTAACACACGCTCACTCACTCACTAACTCACTCTTACACACAGACTCATTATTACATACTGATTCACACACAGTCAGACTCACACTCACTGACTCTCACACTCACCGAGGGACACACCGAGAGCGAGGGACACACCGAGAGCGAGGGACACACCGAGAGCGAGGGACAGACCGAGAGCGAGGGACACACCGAGAGCGAGGGACACACCGAGAGCGAGGGACACAGCGAGAGCGAGGGACACAGCGAGAGCGAGGGACACACCGAGAGCGAGGGACACACCGAGAGCGAGGGACACACCGAGAGCGAGGGACACAGCGAGAGCGAGGGACACAGCGAGAGCGAGGGACACAGCGAGAGCGAGGGACACAGCGAGAGCGAGGGACACAGCGAGAGCGAGGGACACAGCGAGAGCGAGGGACACAGAGAGCGAGAGAGGGGGACACAGCGAGAGAGAGGGGGACACAGCGAGAGAGAGGGGGACACAGCGAGAGAGAGGGGGACACAGCGAGAGAGAGGGGGACACAGCGAGAGAGAGGGGGACACAGCGAGAGAGAGGGGGACACAGCGAGAGAGAGGGGGACACAGCGAGAGAGAGGGGGACACAGCGAGAGAGAGGGGGACACAGCGAGAGAGAGGGGGACACAGCGAGAGAGAGGGGGACACAGCGAGAGAGAGAAGGACACAGCGAGAGAGAGAAGGACACAGCGAGAGAGAGAAGGACACAGCGAGAGAGAGAAGGACACAGCGAGAGAGAGAAGGACACAGCGAGAGAGAGAGGGTCACAGCGAGAGAGAGTTGGACACAGCGAGAGAGAGAGGGACACAATGAGAGAGAGTGGGACACAATGAGAGAGAGTGGGACACAGCGAGAGTGTGAGGGACACAGCTAGATAGTGAGGGACACACCAAGAGTGAGGGGGACAGAGAGAGCGAGGGGGACAGAGAGGGACACAGTTAGAGAGAGGGGGACACAGCAAGAGAGGGACACAGCGAGAGAGACAGAGAGAGGGGGACACATAGAGGGAGAGGGACACAGAAAGAGTGACACAGATAGAAAGAGGTACGCAATGAAAGAGAGGGATAGAGTGAGATAGAAGGACACAGAGAGAGACAGGGACACAGAGAGAGAGAGGGATACAGAGAGGGACAGAGAGCGGTGGGCACACAGACAGAGTGAGGGACACACACACAGAAAGAGGTACACAGCGGGTCAGGATCTGAGGTTTCGGGGACGCGAGTGGGTCAGGATGTGAGTGTTAGGAGACATGAGGGTGTGATGGTGTGAGGGTGCCAGGACGTGAGGCAGTCAGGACATTGGGGTTATCAAAATGACCGTTTTCATTTAATCCAAATTGTTTCATTATAAATTCTAATCTCAGGAATTGACATCAGAGGATTTCAGTGAAAAATCCCATTGAACCCCCTTGTCTATAAAATGATGTTGTTGCCGATGACCCTGTATTGATTCAGGAATAAACTTTACATCTCACAGTGAGAAAAAATCAAATTGAATCCATATTTATAGAGCAGCTCATTGAAGAAATCTGTCTGTGAACAACATGTAAAATATGAAGTGAAACTTTGCAATGAGCTTTGTTTTTGTGGCCAGCAATCTTCTCTCAAAATGGAGGCAGAAATGAAGTTGTGTTTAACTCACATTCTGTGATTTCTTGCTGGTTTTTACTCATTCTATGGAAAGCCTTCCTCGGGTGACAGACGAATAGTCATTCCAAACATGCCAGAAATTCAGAGGGAAACAAATGTCAAACAAAGACAGAAATAACGACAGGACAGAATCTGTTGTTGACTGCTGAATTAACATAACCATAGACAGGACAAGTGTCTTCCTTAGCAGACACAGGAAACACACCGAGGGGGACATTCCTCACAGTAAGTCGGGGGTGGGGTCTGCACACAGGTCACTGAGGAGATCTCAGTCCAAACTGTTTCCAATCATTTCCCAAATGTTTGACAATATTTGTGGCTCTTCCAAAATTGAAGATACTTTGTTGTCTGTATTCTGTGAATCCAGCTGTAAAATATTTTTACTTCAATGTCTTTTCCCCAACACTATCCCCATATCCCTTTATGTCAATGGGATTTAGAAATCAGTCAATTTCTGCTTTAAACTTAGTCAATATCTTTCCATCTTTGAGAGGGGAGAAATCACCAGGAATGTGGGATTTGATCTCCAGGGTTAGGTTGGAGAAACAGGGCTCGTTCAGGCCCTATTGAACCAATATCTCCTCCTAGGACAGTCCGGCCACCTCCCTATCAGCCGACTGACCCTCCGCTGCACTCCCTCTCTGGCAACTATATCCTTCCATGGTAGGGAGACCAAAAACTGTACACAGTACTCCAGGTGTGGTCTCACCAAGGCCCAGTGTAACTGCAGTAAGACTTCTCCACTTCTGAACTCAAATCCCTCTTGCAATGAAGGCCAACATATCATTGGTCTTCTTAACTGCTTGCTGCACCCCCCTCTCCACTTTCAGCGACTGGTGTACAAGCTCCATTTGTACATCCACATTGCCCAACATATCACTGTTTAAATACGACTCTTTCCTTCAGTTATTGTTTGACACTAACTTGGACAACTGTCTGAATTGTCTCAGTGTTGTGCTAACATAAAATGGCCACCGTTAAGTAACTTAAAATGGCTGACTGCTGATCGTGGGTTTGTTTAGACAGATTCCCAGAGAGAAAGATAGAGAGTTGCAGAGACAGAGAAGATGGGGACATTAACAGAATACATTAATTCAAGATTCAGAATCTCCATCAAACACTGTTAGCCAAAGTACATCATGGGGTTAGATACAGATTACACATCCCTATAAACTGTCCCCAACAAACCCTCCCAGGGCAGCTACAGTACCATGGTATATACAGAGTAAAGCTTCCTCTACACTGTCCCCATCAAACACTCCCCAGGACAGGTACAGCACGTGGTTAGACACAGAGTAAGGCTCCCTCTACATTCTCCCCATCAAACCCTCCCAGGACAGGTACAGGGCACTGATCTAAACAGAGTAAAGCTGCCTCTACGCTGTCCACATCAAACACTCCCAGGGCAGATACAGTACGATGATATATTCGCACTAAAGCTCCCTCTGCACTGTACCCATCAAACACTGCCTGGACAGGTACAGCACGGGGTTAGATACAGAGTAAAGCTCGCTCTACACTGTCCCCATCAAACACTCCCAGGACAGGTACAGCACCGGGTTAGATACAGCGTAAAGCTCCCTCCACACTGTCCCCATCAAACACTCCCAGGACGGGTACAGCACAGGGTTAGATACAGAGTAAAGCTCCCTCCACACTCTCCCCATCAAACACTCCCAGGACAGCACGGGGTTAGGTACAGAGTAAAGCTCCCTCTACACTGTCCCCATCAAACACTGCCTGGACAGGTGCAGCACGGGGTTAGATACAGAGTAAGGTTTCCTCTACACTGTTTCCATGATCACTCCCAAGACATGGCAGAGGCAGTACAACGTGGAAATCACCATCCCTGTGAATCGTCTGAACAGCGCTGTTGGAATGTGATACATTTCAATCAGAGCTCGCAGAACCAGAGAATATACATTGCAGGAGTAGGCCATTTGGCCCATCGAGTCTGCACTGGCCCTCGGAGAGAGCACCCTACACAAGCCCACGCCTCCACCAAATCCAAATAACACCAGTAACACCACCTAACCTTTGGGCCACTCAGGGGCAATTTAGCACGGCCAACATCCCCTCTCATCCTTCTCGGCTCTGGTGAATACGGGCACAATCACAGAATCCCTACAATGCAGAAGGAGGCCATTCTGCCCATCGAATCTACACCAACCCTCTGACACAGCACTCTATGTAAGCTCAGTCACCCGTCCTATCCCGATAACTCCTTAACCTAATCTAAACAATCTTTCTTGGACACTAAGGGGTAATTTAGCAGGACCATTCCACCTCGCCTGCACATCTTTGGACTGTGGAAGGAAACCGGAGCACCCGGAAGAAACCCACGCACACATGGGAAGAAACTGCAAACTCCACATAATCAGTCACACAAGGCTGGAATTTAACCCCGGTCACTGGCACTGTGAGGCAGCAGTGCTAACCACTGTGCCACAGTCAAACCAATCTCTCCTTGTAGGACAGTCCGGGAAACTCCCTATCAGCCAATTGACCCTCCGCTGCACTCCCTCTCTGGCAACTATATCCTTTCTTAGTTAGTGAGACGAAACTGGACACAATACTCCAGGTGTGGTCTCACCAAGGCCTTGTGTAACTGCAGGAAGACATCTCCACGTCTGAACTCAAATCCCTCTTGCAATGAAGGCCAACATATCATTGGCCTTCTTAACTGCTTGCTGCACCCCCCTCTCCACTTTCAGTGACTGGTGTACAAGGACAGCCAGCTCCCTTTCTACATCCACATTCCCCAACAAATCACTGTTTAAATCAGACACTTTCCATCAGGATTTTGTTATACCAACGTGTACAAATGTCAGAAATGACTGTGCTGTGCTCACCTAGAATGGCCACCATTAAGTAATTTAAAATGGCTGACTGCTGATCGTGGATTTTGTTTTGACAATATTCCCAGACAGACAGAGAGAGAAGCAGAAACAGACAGATGGAGAAACTAATAGAAGACATTTATTGGAGATTTTGAAACTCCATCAAACATGACCAGTAAAGGTACATCATGGGGTTAGACACAGATTCCTCTACACTGTCCCTGGCAAACACTCCCAGGACAGGTACATCACGGGGTTACATACGGAGTAAAGCTCCTCTGCACTGTCCCCATCAAACACTCCCAGCACAGGTACAGCACGGGGTTACATATCGAGCAGGGCTCTCTCTACACTGTTCCCATCAAACACACCCAGGACAGGTGCAGCACGGGGTTAGATACAGAATAAAGCTCCCTCTACACTGTCCCCATCAAACACTCCCAGGACAGGTACAGCACGGAGGTTAGGTACAGAGTAAAGCTCCCTCTACACTGTCCCCATCAAACACTCCCAGGACAGGTACAGCACGGGGGTTAGAACATAGAACATAGAAAATACAGCACAGAACAGGCCCTTTGGCCCACGATGTTGTGCCGAACCTTTGTCCTAGATTAATCATAGATTATCATTGAATTTACAGTGCAGAAGGAGGCCATTCGCCCCCCCCCCCCCCCCCCCCCCCCCCCCGAGTCTGCACCGGCCCCCGGAAAGAGCACCCCACCCAAATTCAACACCTCCACCCAACACCAAGGGCAATTTGGACATTAAGGGCAATTTATCATTGGCCAATTCACCTAACCCGCACATCTTTGGATTGTGGGAGGAAACCGGAGCACCCGGAGGAAACCCACGCAGACACGGGGAGGACGTGCAGACTCCGCACAGACAGTGACCCAAGCCGGAATCGAACCTGGGACCCTGGAGCTGTGAAGCAATTGTGCTATCCACAATGCTACCGTGCTGCCCTTGAGAACAAATAAATCTACACTATATCATTTAACCGTAATCCATGTACCTATCCAATAGCTGCTTGAAGGTCCCTAATGTTTCCGACTCAACTACTCCCACAGGCAGTGCATTCCATGCCCCCACTACTCTCTGGGTAAAGAACCTACCTCTGATATCCCTCCTATATCTTCCACCTTTCACCGTAAATTTATGTCCCCTTGTAATGGTTTGTTCCACCCGGGGAAAAAGTCTCTGACTGTCTACTCTATCTATTCCCCTGATCATCTTATAAACCTCTATCAAGTCGCCCCTCATCCTTCTCCGTTCTAATGAGAAAAGGCCTAGCACCCTCAACCTTTCCTCGTAAGACCTACTCTCCATTCCAGGCAACATCCTGGATGGTAAATCTTCTTTGCACCTTTTCCAAAGCTTCCACATCCTTCCTAAAATGAGGCGACCAGAACTGTACACAGTACTCCAAATGTGGCCTTACCAAAGTTTTGTACAGCTGCATCATCACCTCACGGCTCTTAAATTCAATCCCTCTGTTAATGAACGCGAGCACACCATAGGCCTTCTTCACAGCTCTATCCACTTGAGTGGCAAATTTCAAAGATGTATGAACATAGACCCCAAGATCTCTCTGCTCCTCCACATTGCCAAGAACTCTACCGTTAACCCTGTATTCCGCATTCATATTTGTCCTTCCAAAATGGACAACCTCACACATTTCAGGGTTAAACTCCATCTGCCACTTCTCAGCCCAGCTCTGCATCCTATCTATGTCTCTTTGCAGCCGACAACAGCCCTCCTTACTATCCACAACTCCACCAATCTTCGTATCGTCTGCAAATTTACTGACCCACCCTTCAACTCCCTCATCCAAGTCATTAATGAAAATCACAAACAGCAGAGGACCCAGAACTGATCCCTGCGGTACGCCACTGGTAACTGGGATCCAGGCTGAATATTTGCCATCCACCACCACTCTCTGACTTCTATCGGTTAGCCAGTTCGTTATCCAACTGGCCAAATTTCCCACTATCCCATGCCTCCTTACTTTCTGCATAAGCCTACCATGGGGAACTTTATCAAATGCCTTACTAAAATCCATGTACACTACATCCACTGCTTTACCTTCATCCACATGCTTGGTCACCTCCTCAAAGAATTCAATAAGATTTGTAAGGCAAGACCTACCCCTCACAAATCCGTGCTGACTATCCCTAATCAAGCAGTGTCTTTCCAGATGCTTAGAAATCCTATCCTTCAGCACCCTTTCCATTACTTTGCCTACCACCGAAGTAAGACTAACTAGCCTGTTATTCCCAGGGTTATCCCTAGTCCCTTTTTTGAACAGGGGCACGACATTCGCAACTCTCCAATCCCCTGGTACCACCCCTGTTGACAGTGAGGACGAAAAGATCATTGCCAACGGCTCTGCAAGTTCATCTCTTGCTTCCCATAGAATCCTTGGATATATCCCGTCAGGCCCGGGGGACTTGTCTATCCTCAAGTTTTTCAAAATGCCCAACACATCTTCCTTCCTAACAAGTATTTCCTCGAGCTTACCAATCTGTTTCACACTGTCCTCTCCAACAATATCGCCCCTCTCATTTGTAAATACAGAAGAAAAGTACTCGTTCAAGACCTCTCCTATCTCTTCAGACTCAATACACAATCTCCCGCTACTGTCCTTGATCGGACCTACCCTCGCTCTAGTCATTCTCATATTTCTCACATATGTGTAAAAGGCCTTGGGGTTTTCCTTGATCCTACCCGCCAAAGATTGTTCATGCCCTCTCTTAGCTCTCCTAATCCCTTTCTTCAGTTCCCTCCTGGCTATCTTGTATCCCTCCAATGCCCTGTCTGAACCTCGTTTCCTCAGCCTTACATAAGTCACCTTTTTCCTCTTAACAAGACTTTCAACCTCTCTTGTCAACCATGGTTCCCTCACTCGACCATCTCTTCCCTGCCTGACAGGGACATACATATCAAGGACACGTAGCAACTGTTCCTTGAACAAGTTCCACATTTCACTTGTGTCCTTCCCTGCCAGCCTATGTTCCCAACTTATGCACTTCAATTCTTGTCTGACAAAGTAAAGCTCCCTCTACACTGTCCCCATCAAACACTCCCAGGACAGGTACAGCACGGGGTTAGATACAGAGTAAAGCTCCCTCTACACTGTCCTCATCAAACACTCCCAGGACAGGTACAGCACAGGGTTAGATACAGAGTAAAGCTCTCTCTACACTGTCCCCATCAAACACTCCCAGGACAGGTACAGCACGGGACTAGATACAGAGCAAAGCTACCTCTCCACTGTCCCCATCAAACACTCCCAGGACAGGTACAGCACGGGGTTAGATACAGAGTAAAGCTCCCTCTACACTGACCCCATCAAACACTCCCAGGACAGGTACAGCACGGGGTTAGATACAGAGTAAAGCTCTCTCTACACTGTCCCCATCAAACACTCCCAGGACAGGTACAGCACGGGGTCAGATAGCGAGCAGGGCTCTCTCTACACTATACTGTTCCCATTTTCTCACATCAGGGGCGGGGGGTCGGAGAATCGCCGGGGGCTGGCGTGGATCCCGCCCCTGCTGGTTGCCGAAGTCTCCGGCACCGGAGATTCGGCAGGGCGGGAATCGCGCCGCGCCGGTTGGCGGGCCCCCCTGCTCGATTCTCCAGCCCGGATGGGCCGAAGTCCCGCCGCTAAAATGCCTGTCCTGCCAGCGTAAATTGAACCACCTACCTTACCGGCGGGACAAGGCGACGCGGGCGGGCTCCGGGGCCCCGGGGGGTGCCCCCACGGTGGCCTGGCCCGCGATCGGGGCCCACCGATCCGCGGGCGGGCCTGTGCCGTGGGGGCACTCTTTCCCTTCCGCCTCCGCCCCGGTCTCCACCATGGCGGAGGCGGAAGAGACTCCCTCCACTGCACAAGCGTGGGAAACTGTCAGCGGCCGCTGACGCTCCCGCGCATGCGCCGCCCGGAGATGTCATTTCCGCGCCAGCTGGCGGGGCACCAAAGGCATTTTCTGCCAGCTGGCGGGGCGGAAATTCCTCCGGCTCCGACCTAGCCCCTCAATGTTGGGGCTCGGCCCCCAAAGATGCGGAGCCTTCTGCACCTTTGGGGCGGCGCGATGCCCGTCTGATTTGCGCCGTTTTGGGCGCCAGTCGGCAGACATCGCGCCGTTTCCGGAGAATTTCGCCCCACAATTCCTTGTTTTCCAATTCCCTTTAATTCTGTGCCATCTCGTTCTTGAGATTCTTAATAGTGGGAACAGTTTCCCCCGATCTACTCTGTCCGGCACCCCCAAGAATTTGAACACCTCTATCAAATCTCCTCTTGGCCATTTCTCTGCGTGGAGAACAGACCCAACCTCTCCAATGTAACCTCATCACTGAAGTGTCTCATTCCTGAACCATTCTTGTGAACCTCCTCTGCACTCGCTCCAGTGTGTTCACACTCTTCCTATCATGTGGCACCCAGAACTGTCCACAATATTCCAGCTGAGGTCTAACTAGTGTCTTGTATAACTTCAGCCTTACCTCCTCGCTCTTGTACCAATGCGGAAAATACTGAGCAGGTCAGGCAGCATCTGTGGAGAGAGAAATAGAATCTTGGACCAGGGCGACTGGCAGATAGACAGATAGAGAAAAGTCCACACACACAGTAACACACTTACCCTCACACAGACACCCTGCTCTAAACAGATAGAAAATGCGGCAGATCACTTCTCCATCAGTAAATGGAAGGAGATTAATTGGATTTCTCTTCAAAAATACCAGCTCACATTTAAAAAGAATGGGTGGGTGGGAGGGTTGGTGCTTCCCAATCTTTTGTATTGTTATTGGGCGGTGAATTTGGAGAAGATTGGGCAATGGTGGGGAGAGGAAGAAGCGGAATGGGTACAGGTGGTGGAAGCATCGTGTAAAGGGGCTAGTTTGCAGACTTCAGCTGCGGCTCCACTCCCATTTCCCCCGGGGAGGTTTACTCAAAGCCCGGTGCTGGAATCTTCCTTCAACATCTGGAGCAAGCGGAGACGCCATTTTGGTTTGGTAAACTTGACGGTGCGAGCCCCTATTTATGGAAACCCCCGATTCACCCCGGCGGCAAGACTGGATACAATATTTAAACAGTGGCATAAAGCTGGGCTGAAACAGGTTACAGACTTGTTGTTGGAAAGTAGATTTGAAGAATTGAGGGAGAAACATAAAATGCAGAGGGAGGTGAAGTTTAATTATCTTCAATGATGAAACTTGGTGAAAAAGGAGTTGTCCTCGTTCGTTTGCCTACCAGAGAACAAGGTGCTGGATAAATTGCTCCTCACAGCTGAGTTGGTAATGGGAGAATTACTAACATTTACAGGTGGCTGATGGACAGAAAGAAAGCAGCGATTGAAAAGATGAAACAAAAGTGGAAGGAAGAGTTGGATGTGGCGTTGGAATGGGAACGATGGAGTGAGATTATACCAGGGTCAATGCGACATCTTCATGTGCTCGGATGGGCTTGATACAATTCAAGGATGTACACAGGGGCCATATGACACAGGACCGAATGAGCAGATTCTTCACAGAGGAAGAAGATAAATGTGAGAGTGTAAAGGAGGACCAGTTAACCATGTCCACATCTTCTGGTCACGTCCACAATTCGTGGGCTTCTGGCTCTCGCTATTTAAAACACAAACAAAAGTTGTGGAGGTGGAAATATTACTGGGACCACATGAGGCAATTTCTGGGGTGTCGGAAGTACCGGGACTAATGGATGGGGACGGGGCCGATGTGGTGGCCTTTGTCACATTGATCGCCCGGAGGCTAATTTTATTGGAAGGGAAGTCAGAAGATCCGCCAAAAATATCAACATGGTTGAGGGATATTGCGGAATTCCTTAAACTTGAGAAACTAAAGTTAGCCCTTTGTGGCTCAGATGGGGGTTTCTGGACGAGATGGAAGCTGTTCTTGTCTCTATTTACAGATCTGTTTGTTGCCAGTGGGGAAGGGGAGGGAAGAGGGGAAAGGTTTAATGGAAATAAAGGAATAAATGTCAAATGAGGAGAATAGTATTTTGTTTGTGTTGTGACTGACTGATTGTTTGTATGTTGTTATGTCCGTCCTCATCGGAATGAAAAATTTTTCAAAAAACACAGCAACAGTGACCACACTTATTAAAAAGTAGCTCACGGACTGCAAAATGTTTGAAGGTCATGAGTTAAAAGTCTTAAACTTAAACGTGGGAATGAGGGAGTTAATTCATCCTTTCCACAGGGGACGTGGGGGAATTTTCCACCATGACCACATTTCTGATTGTGGAATCTTACTGTGAAATCAATATGCCTGCTGTCAGTTTGTACATGTTCAAGTAGAAAGAGAGAAAGAAATCCATCTTCAGAGACTCTGAACTTAATTTGGAAAGTGCCACCATTTTTGGGCTCTTCCTGTGCACAAGCTGCCTGCAGAATTCCCTAAATTAAAAACAAGGTGAGAGTGGAGAGTGAGGGGCGAGTGAACAGAAAGCAGTTGGGGTTATCAAACTGACCGTTTTCATTGAATCCAAATTGTTTCATTATAAATTCTAATCTCATGAACTGACATCAGTGGATTTCAGTGAAAAATCCCATTGAACCTCCTTGTCTAATAAAAAGATGTTGTTGCCGATGACCCTGTATTGATTGAGGAATAAGCTTAACATCTCAGTGAGAAAAAATCAAACTGAATCCAAATTTATAGAGCAGCTCATTGAAGAAATCTGTCTGTGAACAACATGTAAAATATGAAGTGAAACTTTTAAAATGAGCTTTGTTTTTGTGGCCAGGAATCTTCTCTGACGGAATCATCAAACACTCCCAGGACAGGTACAGCATGGGGTCAGATAAAGAGTTATGCTCCCTGTACACAGTCACCATCAAACACTTCCAGGTCAGGGACAGCACGGGGTTAGAATCAGAGTAAAGCTCCCTATACACAGTCACCATCAAACACTCCCAGGTCAGGTACAGCACGGGGTTAGAATCAGAGTAATTCTCCCTCGACACTGTCACCATCAAACACTCCCAGGACAGGTACAGGATGGGGTTAGATACAGAGTAATGCTCCTGCTACACTGTCCCCATCAAACAGTCCTAGGACAGGTACAGCACTGTGTTAGATACAGAGTAAAGCTCCCTCTACACCGTCCCCATCAAACACTCCCAGGACAGGTACAACACGGGGTTAGATACAGAGTAAAGCTCCCTCTCCACTGTCCCCATTAAACACACCAGGACAGGTACAGCATGAGGTTACATAAAGAGTAAAGCTCCCTCTGCACTGTCCCCATCAAACAATCACAGGGGCAGGCACAGCACGAGGTTAGATACAGAGTAAAGCACCCTCTACACTGTCCCCATCAAACACTCCCAAGGACTGGGACAGCACGGTTTTAGATACAGATTAAAGCTCCCTCGACACTGTCCCCATCAAACAATCCCAGGACAGGTACAGCACGTGGTTAGATATAGAATAAAGCTCCCACCACATTGTCCCCATCAAACAGTCCCAGGTCAGGTACAACATAGGGTCAGATAAAGAGTAAAGCTCCCTCTCCACTGTCCCCATCAAACACTCCTAAGATGGGTACAGCACGGGGTGATACAGAGTAAAGCTCCTTCTAGACTGTCCCCATCAAACACTCCCAAGACAGGTACAGCACAGGGTGAGATACAGAGTCAAGCTCCTTCTACACTGTCCACATCAAAAACTCCCAGGAGAGGTACAGCACAGGGTTAGATACAGAGTAAAGCTCCCTCTACACTGTCCCCATCAAACACTACAGGACAGGTACAGCACGAGGTTAGATAATGAATGAAGCTCCCTCTACACTGTCCCCATTAAACATTCCCAGGACAGGTACAGCATAGGGTTAGATAAAGAGTAAAGCTCCCTCTACACTGTCCACATCAAAAACTCCCAGGACAGGTACAGCACGGGGTTAGATACAGAGTAAAGCTCCCTCTACACTGTCCCCATCAAACACTCCCAGGACAGGTACAGCACGGGGTTAGATGCACAGTAAAGATCCCTCTACATCTGTCCCCATCAAATACTCCCAGGAGAGGTACATAGGAACAGGAGTGGGCCATCCAGCTGATCGAGCCTGCCTTCGCGACTAGACCACCTTAACAATAACCAATTTTAATAATCTGATACAAAGCCCTGGATGAATTTATTTCCCAGCAGCATCAGTCGCTGTAAATGCTGCTCTACACTGTGTCAGAAATATTACTGCATTGGAGAATGTCATTGTGTATATTACCTTGTAATATATAACCGTTCTCATCCATATCTCTATTGAGAACACATTAGCTCCTTTCCCAGTGATCACTGCAGTTGATCCCGTCACTGTTTATACTGTAAGCTCTTGTCCCAGTTAATACTACATTACACCATACTGCTGTGGACACTACAATTAACCCTTTTGGAGTGCTGACTACCATGTACCCAGGGTAAGAGCCTGAGGGACTACCATGTATAATAATCTTTATTGTC
This sequence comes from Scyliorhinus torazame, assembly GCF_047496885.1. Lineage (NCBI taxonomy): Eukaryota > Metazoa > Chordata > Chondrichthyes > Carcharhiniformes > Scyliorhinidae > Scyliorhinus > Scyliorhinus torazame. The sequence continues at coordinate 9,769,924 of NC_092711.1, forward strand.
ACAAGTAGGCTTACATTAACACTGCAATGAAGTTACTGTGAAAAGCCCCTAGTCACCACATTACGGCACCTGTTTGGGTACACAGAGGGAGCATTCAGAATGTCCAAATTACCTAACAGCACGTCTTTCAGACTTGTGGGAGGAAACCGGAGCTCCCGGAGGAAATCCACGCAGACACAGAGAGAACGTGCCGGGAATCGAACCCGGGACCCTGGAGCTGTAAAGCCACAGTGCTACCCACTGTGCTACCGTGCCGCGTAAAAAGTCACACACACAAACTCCCACCCCACCCCAGACACACACACACACACGTGTACAGACAAACACAAACTCACACACAGACACAAACTCAGACAGGCTGGGTCAATACATCTTTCAAATGGAGCGAGATCCATTCTCCACCTTTAACTTGGAGAGGTGTATCTGGCCTGTGTGTGACCCAAGTCACACACTGACTCTGAACATCCTCACAACAGCTTGGGACAGACTTTTCTAAAGCACTTTTCATAACCTTTGGGTATCACAAACTGCTTCACAGGCAATGGAGCCCTTTTGAAATCTAGTCAGTGGTAATTTAGGAAAGGACCAGCGAATTTCAGAGAGACACACAGAAACAGGATGAGATTGTGCTGTACATGTTTCACAGCTGACACTGAGACACACACGAGATGTACAATATCAATTATTATTCTGAAGCATGTGATTAAATCACCCTTAAACTAAATTCCAGTGTTTCAGAGTAAAGCTTTATCTGCACTGTCCATCAAACACTCACAACCCAAATGCTGTCTGGGCTTAAATACAGAGTCAAAATCCCTCTGTCCTCTCCAAAGAATTTTTCATTCCAGACAGTTATTTTTATTTTTTGGAAAAGCAGAACTCAAATTGCACCGAATCCCAGGGTGGACTCTTGTTTATTTCAGCCCTTCACATTTAAACATGAAGTTTAAGCTCCGATTACAGGTGTCTGCTTGTCTCTGTTTGTATATTCTCTGTTATTGTTGTTTTGTCATTTGTCTGAAGTATTTGAATAATCGGCCTTGGTTAATCAATCCTTTCTCTCAGCACATGGAAGTTGTGAATCTTCAAGGCTGTCAGTCTGATATAGATAACAAAAAGCTACATCCTTTGATCAATCCATTCCCCAACCCTAAATAGATCTCACATATTTCCATAATGCAGGAATATCGCCATCAAAACTTCTAATCAGTTCCCAATACTCTTGTTAACACTTGCCTGTATAACCTAAATTCCACTGACAGATTCCGAAAGCTGCACAGAAAAATGACTGGGTATTTTAAAGTTTGAAACAAAACTATTTGAACTTGTGCTTCAATCCTATTATACAGAAATGTTGTCCTGTGGGCTGACAGTTTCTCAGTAAGACTGAAACATTGAGGTACGCCTCGCACTGCACTTGGCAACATTTGTGGCACTTCCAAAATCTACCATACATTGCTGTCTGTATTGTGTGAATCTAGCTGTGAAATATCTGTACAGTTTAAACTTCCACCGTTTCTGTCTTCTCATCGTTTATAAAGATCACGGTTCTATCCTTTTTAATTCTAAAGCACATCATCGAAACATTTCCCAACACTGAAACACGTCCACCAGTTCAGTCTACCGCCAAAACGATAATATCTCCCTGCAATTTGATGTTTCCAGCTATGTTGCTTGCAACGCTGTCTAATGTTTGGTGTCATTGGCAAACTGGGATGTGTAGCAGTCTACCAAATGGTCTTAAATGGCTAATATATATGTATGGGTGTGCACCAATGTGTGTGTACACGCATGTGTCTTTGCACGTGTGTGTGTATGTATCTGTTGCCATGTATGTATCAGTCAGTGTGTGCACGCACATGTGTGTGTGTGTATCTGTGAACTTGTGTGTGTATACGCATTTAAGTCTCAAAGGAAAATATGAGCATGTGTAGGCGATTTGGCCCATCGAGTCTGCTCCACCATTCAAACAGATCCTGGCACGCACAGATGCACGCACACTCTCACACACATTCCTATTGTATTATACACAGTCGATTTGTGTCTGGAACATGCTCAATGATTGAGCTTCCACAACCCTCTGGATCGGAGAATTCCAAGATTCTTCATCCTTTCAATGAAGAAATTCCTCCTCATCTCAGTCTGCAATGGTCTACCCCTGATTCTGAGCATTCATGTCAAGAGGGCGAGAATACAAGACCAGGGATGTACTTCTGAGGCTGTATAAGGCTCTGGTCAGACGCCATTTGGAGTATTGTGAGCAGTTTTAGGCCCAGTATCGAAGGAAGGATGTGCTGCCTTGGAAAGGGTCCAGTGGAGGTTCACAAGAATGTTCCCTGGAATGAAGAACTTGTCGTATGAGGAATGGTTGAGGACACTGGGTCTGTACTCGTTGGAGTTTAGAAGGATGAGGGGGGGTCTTATTGAAACTTACAGGATACTGCGAGGCCTGGATAGAGTGGACGTGGAGAGGATGTTTCCACTTGTAGGAAAAACTAGAAGCAGAGGACACCATCTCAGAGTAAAGGGACGATCCTTTAAAACAGAGATGAGGAGGAATTTCTTCAGCCAGAGGGCGGTGAATATGTGGAGCTCTTTGCCGCAGAAGGCTGTGGAGGCCAAATCACTGAGTATCTCTAAGACAGAGATAGATCGGTTCTTGATCAATAAGGGGATCAGGGGTTATGGAGAGAAGGCAGGAGAATGGGGATTAGAAAAATATCAGCCATGATTGAATGGCGGAGCAGACTCGATGGGCCGAGTGGCCTAATTCTGCTTCAATGTCTTATGGTCTTATGGTTTGAGACTGTGCCCCCTCCCCCTGGGTCTAATCTCACCAGTCAGAGAGAACATCTGACCTACATCTATCTTGTGATGCCCCGTATGAATTGTGTATGTTTCGAGATCACCTCTCATTTTTCGGGAACACAGGTACATTTTCCTCAATCTCTCCTCATCAGACAACTTCACCATCCCAGGGATTCGTCTGGTGAATCTCCATTACACTCCTTCTACAGCAAGTATATCCTTCCTTAGATATGGAGAACAAAACTCCACACAATGGTCCAGGTGTGTTGTGACTAAGGCTCTGTACAATTGCAGCAAGTCATCTTAACCCCAATACTAATAACCCTGAGCGATGAAAGTTAACGTACCATTGGCCTTCCTGATTGCTTAATGTACCCGCACGCTAGCGTTTAGTGACCCATGAATAAGGAGTTAGATACAGAGTAAAGCTCCCTCTACACTGACCCATCAAACACTCCCAGGACAGGTACAGCACGGGGTTAGATACAGAGTAAAGCTCCCTCTACACTGTCCCCATCAAACACTCCCAGGACAGGTACAGCACGGGGTTAGATACAGAGTAAAGCTCCCTCTACACTGTCCCCATCAAACACTCCCAGGACAGGTACAGCACGGGGTTAGATACAGAGTAAAGCTCCCTCTACACTGTCCCCATCAAACACTCCCAGGACAGGTACAGCACGGGGTTAGATACAGAGTAAGGTTTCTTCTACACTGTCCCCATCAAACACTCCCAGGACAGGTACAGCACGGGGTTAGATACAGAGTAAAGCTCCCTCTACACTGTCCCCATCAAACACTCCCAGAACAGGTACAACACGGGGTTAGATACAGAGTAAGGTTTCCTCTACACTGTCTCCATGATCACTCCCAAGACATGGCAGAGGCAGTACAACGTGGAAATCACCATCCCTGTGTGTAGTCTGAACAGCGCTGTTGGAATGTGATACAGAGAATCATAGAATATACATTGCAGGAGTAGGCCATTTGGCCCATCGAGTCTGCACTGGCCCTCGGAGAGAGCACCCTACACAAGCCCACGCCTCCACCCTCTCCAAATAACCCCAGTAACACCACCTACCCTTTGGGCCACTAAGGGGAAATTTAGCACGGCCAACATCTCCTCTCATCCTTCTCGGCTCGAGTGAATACCGGCACAATCACAGAATCCCTACAATGCAGAAGTAGGCCATTCTGCCCATCGAATCTACACCAACCCTCTGACACAGCACTCTATGTAAGCGCAGTCACCCGCCCTATCCCAATAACTCCTTAACCTAATCTAAACAATCTTTCTTGGACACTAAGGGGTAATTTAGCAGGACCATTCCACCTAGCCTGCAACATCTTTGGACTGTGGAAGGAAACCGGAGCACCCGGAGGAAACCCACGCACACACGGGGAGAAACTGCCAACTCCACATAATCAGTCACACAAGGCCGGAATTTAACCCGGGTCACTGGCACTGTGAGGCAGCAGTGCTAACCACTGTGCCACAGTCAAACCAATCTCTCCTTGAAGGACAGCCCGGTAACCTCCCTATCAGCCGAATGACCCTCCGCTGCACTCCCTCTCTGGCAACTATATCCTTTCTTAGTTAGGGAGACCGAAACTGTACGCTATACTCCTGGTGTGGTCTCACCAAGGCCTTGTGTAACTGCAGAAAGACATCTCCACTTCTGAACTCAAATCCCTCTTTCAATGAAGGCCAACATATCATTGGCCTTCTTAACTGTTTGCTGCACCCCCCTCTCCACTTTCAGTGACTGGTGTACAAGGACAGCCAGCTCCCTTTCTACATCCACATTTTTCAACAAATCATTGTTTAAATCAGACACATTCCATCAGGATTTTGTTATACCAACGTGTACAAATGTCAGAAATGACTGTGCTGTGCTCACCTAAAATGGCCACCATTAAGTAATTTAAAATGGCTGACTGCTGGTCGTGGATTTTCTGTTGACAATATTCCCACACAGACAGAGAGAGAAGCAGAAACAGACAGATGGAGAAACTAATAGATGACATTTATTTGAGATTTTGAAACCCTGTCAAACACTCCCAGGACAGGTACATCACGGGGTTAGATACAGAGTGAAGCTCCCTCTATATTGTCCCCCATCAAACACTCCCAGGCCAGGTACAGCACGGGGTTAGATACAGAGTAAAGCTCCCTCTACACTGTCCCTCTCAAACACTCCCAGGACAGGTACAGCACGGGGTCAGATATCGAGCAGGGCTCTCTCTACACTATACTGTTTCCATTTCCTCACATCAGGGGCGGGGGGTCGGAGAATCGCCGGGGGCTGGCGTGAATCCCGCCCCTGCTGGTTGCCGAAGTCTCCGGCACCGGAGATTCGGCAGGGCGGGAATCGCGCCGCGCCGGTTGGCGGGCCCCCCTGCTCGATTCTCCAGCCCGGATGGGCCGAAGTCCCGCCGCTAAAATGCCTGTCCCGCCAGCGTAAATTGAATCACCTACCTTGCCGGTGGGACAAGGCGGCGCGGGCGGGCTCCGGGGTCCTGGGGGGGGCGCGGGGCATTCTGGCCCCGGGGGTTGCCCCCACGGTGGCCTGGCCCGCGATCGGGGCCCACCGATCCGCGGGCGGGCCTGTGCCGTGGGGGCACTCTTTCCCTTCCGCCTCCGCCCCGGTCTCCACCATGGCGGAGGCGGAGGAGACTCCCTCCACTGCACATGCGTGGGAAACTGTCAGCGGCCGCTGACGCTCCCGCGCATGCGCCGCCCGGAGATGTCATTTCCGCGCCAGCTGGCGGGGCACCAAAGGCATTTTCTGCCAGCTGGCGGGGCGGAAATTCCTCTGGCGCCGACCTAGCCCCTCAATGTTGGGGCGCGGCCCCCAAAGATGCGGAGCATTCCGCACCTTTGGGGCGGCGCGATGCCCGTCTGATTTGCGCCGTTTTGGGCGCCAGTCGGCAGACATCGCGCCGTTTCCGGAGAATTTCGCCCCACAATTGCTTCTTTTCCAATTCCCTTTAATTCTGTGCCATCTCGTTCTTGAGCTTCTTAATAGTGGGATCCGTTTCTCCCTGTCTACTCTGTCCGGTACCCCCAAGAATTTGAACACCTCTATCAAATCTCCTCTTGGCCATTTCTCTGTGTGGAGAACAGACCCAACCTCTCCAATCTAACCTCATCACTGAAGTGTCTCATTCCTGAACCATTCTTGTGAACCTCCTCTGCACTCGCTCCAGTGTGGGGAGAGGAAGAAGCGGAATGGGTACAGGTGGTGGAAGCATCGTGTAAAGGGGCTAGTTTGCATACTTCCGCTGCGGCTCCACTCCCATTTCCCCCGGGGAGGTTTACACAAAGCCCGGTGCTGGCATCTTCCTTCAACATCTGGAGCAAGCGGAGACCCCATTTTGGTTTGGTAAACTTGACGGTGCGAGCCCCTATTTATGGAAACCCCCGATTCACCCCGGCGGCAAGACTGGATACAATATTTAAACAGTGGCATAAAGCTGGGCTGAGACAGGTTAAAGACTTGTTGTTGGAAAGTAGATTTGAAGAATTGGGGGAGAAACATAAAATGCAGAGGGAGGTGAAGTTTAATTATCTTCAATGATGGAACTTGGTGAAAAAGGAGTTGTCCTCGTTAGTTTGCCTACCAGAGAACAGGGTGCTGGATAAATTGCTCCTCCCAGCTAAGTTGGTCCCCATCAAACACTCCCAAAACAGATACAGCACGGGGTTAGATACAGAGTAAAGCTCCCTCTACACTGTCCCCATCAAACACTCCCAGGGCAGGTACAGCACGGGGTTAGATACAGAGTAAAGCTCCCTCTACACTGTCCCCATCAAACACTACCAGGTCAGGTTCAGCATGGGGTTACAAACGGAATAAATGTTCCTCTCCAATTTCCACAACAGAAGCTGCCAGGATATTTACAGCAAGTAGAGGGAATGAGGCAATGTTTCCAAAGGAAGGGTTTTATTTTGAAAAATGATAGCAAATTATCAACATAACAGAATTGACCCCAAATGATGATTACTCCAATATCCAAATCACAAACGATGCAGAATTCATTCCCATCCCACTTTTCCGGATAATCTTAAATAGATAAACAGAGAAATAATTGGCAATAACAGACCACAAGGAATAGGAGCAGGACTGGGCCATTCAGCCCTTCGAGCTCGCTCTACCAGTCAATATGATCATGGAGATTCTTCCATTTCAACGTCATGTTCCTGCCCTATCCCCGTGCCTCTTGCTGATCCATCAAACTCAGTCTAGAACCGGCTCAATGACAGAGACTCCACATCCCTCTGGGATAGAGAATTCCCAGGATTCACCACCATCTGAGTGACAAAATTCCTCCTCATCTCAGTCCGGCATATCGCTGGTTAATACACAGAATAAATGGTATCTGGGAATGAATTACAGACTGCAATCTAATGGGGGGCTTCGGGATAGATTATATACAGAATAACCGATACCCGGGAGTGAGTTACAGACTGGAATCTAATGGGGGGCTTCGGGATAGATTATATACAGAATAACCGATACCCAGGAGTGAGTTACAGACTGGAATCTAATCGAGGGTTTCACAATAGTTTATATATAGAATAACAGATACCCGGGAGTGAGTTACAGACTGGAATCTAATCGAGGGGTTCAGGATGGTTTATATATAGAACAACAGATACCCGGGAGTGAGTTACAGACTGGAATCTAATCGCGGGGTTCGGGGTGGTTTATATATAGAATAACAGATACCCAGGGGTGAGTTACAGACTGGAACCTAATCGAGGGGTTCAGGATAGTTTATATATAGAATAACAGATACCCGGGAGTGAGTTACAGACTGGAATCTAATGGACGGGTTCAGGATAGTTAATATATAGAATAACAGATACCCAGGAGTGAGTTACAGACTGGAATCTAATCGAGGGGTTCAGGATAGTTTATATATAGAATAACAGATACCCGAGAGTGAGTTACAGACTGGAATCTAATCGAGGGGTTAGAGTTAACTCACTCCTACTCTTACAAATATACTCTTATGCACTCACTGACTCTTACACAATCACTCACACACACTCACTCTTACACACCCTCATTCACTCTTACACGCTCACTCACTCTTACACACTCACCTGTACATGGAAACTCACTCTTTCCTACACACGCGCTCAGTCTTCCACACTCACTCACACTCTTCCACACTCACTCACACTTAAACACTCACCCACTCACATACTCGCTCATTCTTACACATTCACTCACACACACTTACTCTTACATACTCTTACTCACCTTCACACTCACTCACACACACTGTCACTCACAAACTCATTCACTCACTCTGACACACTCACTCTCACACGCCAACACACACACTCTCAGATATTCACTCACTCACTTACACATTCAGTTACTCACACTCACATACCCACTGACACACTAACTCGCTCACTCTTACACACTCACTCAGGCTCACTCACTGATTCAAACTCACTCTTACTCACACACTCACTCTCTCACTAACACATACTAACTATCATTCACACTCACTCTTACACACAGTCACACTTCCACACTCAGTCACTCTTATACTCCCTCTTATGCACACATTTTCACACACTCACTCTCACTCTTACACTCACTTTTGGACACGCATACTCACTAGCACACTCGTACTCACTAAATCTCACTCTTACACTGACTGAATTACACGCTGTCTCTGTCACACACATCCTTACGCACGCTCACTAACTCGCATTCACTCACACTCATGCACTAACTCGAACACTCACCACCTCATGCTCACTCAATCACACACACACTCGCACACACTCATTCATGCACATCGACTCACTCTTACACACTCACTCTCTTACCCACTCACATACTCAACCACACACTAAATCACTCACTAACACACTCTCACTCACTTACTAGCTAACTGACTCTTACACACCCTGACTCACACTCGCTCACTATTACACAGTTACTCACTCATACACACTCATTTATACACGGAAACTCACTTATTCCTACACACTCACTCATTATTACACACTCACTCTCACACTCACATCACTCACTCAGTCTTACACACACTCACTCTCTCACACTTAAACACTCACTCGCACACTCACTCACACGCCGGCACTCACTCTTACACATTCATTCAATCACACACACACACTCGCCCTCTTACACGCTCACTCACTTGCAAACTTACTCTTACACATTCACTCACACACACTCCTACACTCGCACTCTCACTCCCTCACCCACTCTTAAACAATCACTCTTACACACTTACTCACCCTCACTCACACCCACCATTAAACTCACTTGCACACTCACTCACCTACTCACTCATTCTTACACACTAACTCGCTCACACGCTCAAACTCACTTACACAGTCACTCTCATTGACATACTCACACGCTGACTCGCTCACTCTTAGACACACTCACCCTTGCACACACTCACCGTTTACAGATACACTGCAGTGCGATACAATGTGCAATCTAATCGAGGGGTTAGATTTAACTCATTCTTACACACTCACTTACACGCACTCGTATGCACATACTCTTGCACACTCACTAACAACCTTACACAATCACTCACTAACACACGCTCACTCACTCACTAACTCACTCTTACACAGACTCATTATTACATACTGATTCACACACAGTCAGACTCACACTCACTGACTCTCACACTCACTGACTCTCACACTCACTGACTCTCACACTCACTGACTCTCACACTCACTGACTCTCACACTCACTGACTCTCACACTCACTGACTCTCACACTCACTGACTCTCACACTCACTGACTCTCACACTCACTGACTCTCACACTCACTGACTCTCACACTCACTGACACTCTGACACACTGTCACTCTGACACACTGTCACTCTGACACACTGTCACTCTGACACACTGTCACTCTGACACACTGTCACTCTGACACACTGTCACTCTGACACACTCACTCCCACACGCTAACACATACTCACTCTGCAATCTGGTAGAGAGAGAGAGAGAGAAATCTCAGATAAGAAACTCTGAACTCAATTTTGAAAGTGGTCATCATTTGTTGGGCTCTCCCTGTGCACAGGTTGCCGGCAGAATTCACAAAATTAACGATAGTGGGGTCACTTTTAAAATGGACCCATTGATTGTAAAGTAATCTCGATTGCCCGGAATTAAAGTCCCTTAACTTGAAGCGGGTATAATTCTGGAAGGAAGCCTGTGTTTTAGGCCGAGACATAAGTATGAGGGTGAAATTAAATTCACAGGTCATTTGAATTCAGTTTGAATTCACTCACTCACACTCACACACAGACTGACTCACTCATTCACACTAACTTACACACAATTACTCACTCTCACTCACTCACTCTTCCACACTCTCTCACTCACTCACTCGTACTCAGACACTCACATCCTCACTCACACGCTCACTCTTACACATTCAAACACACTCACTCACTCTTACACATTCACACACACTCACTCACTCTTACACACTCAATCGCTCTCTCTCAGACACAGGCAGTCATTCACACTCACTTACGCACAATTACTCAGTCACTCACTCACGCTTACACACTCCTCTTACACTCACACTTACACAAACACTCATTCTTACACACTCACTGACTCACACACACATGATCTTACATACTCACACTCACTCTTACACACTCACTCACACCCTCACTCACTCTCACAATTACTCACTCATTCTTACATACGCACACACTTTTACACACACATACTCACTCACTTTCACACATTAACTTGCTCACTCTTACACACTCACCCACACTTCCAATCTCTCACACTCACATACTAATCACTCACTCACACACCAATCACTCACACTCACCGACACGCTCACACGCTCATTCCCATTCACTCACAAACTCACTCTTACACACTCAGTCACTCTGATACAAACACACTGTTCACACACACTTACACACACTCACTCGTACACACTCTCTCACACTCACACACAGTAGTTCTCACCAATTCTCAATCTTACACACACTCACTCAATGACACACTCATTCACTGTTATACACACTCACTCAGACACTGGGGGATGCACAGGGAGCGGGGGACAGAGGGAGGGAGCGGGGGACAGAGGGAGGGAGCGGGGGACAGAGGGAGGGAGCGGGGGACAGAGGGAGGGAGCGGGGGACAGAGGGAGGGAGCGGGGGACAGAGGGAGGGAGCGGGGGACAGAGGGAGGGAGCGGGGGACAGAGGGAGGGAGCGGGGGACAGAGGGAGGGAGCGGGGGACAGAGGGAGGGAGCGGGGGACAGAGGGAGGGAGCGGGGGACAGAGGGAGGGAGCGGGGGACAGAGGGAGGGAGCGGGGGACAGAGGGAGGGAGCGGGGGACAGAGGGAGGGAGCGGGGGACAGAGGGAGGGAGCGGGGGACAGAGGGAGGGAGCGGGGGACAGAGGGAGGGAGCGGGGGACAGAGGGAGGGAGCGGGGGACAGAGGGAGGGAGCGGGGGACAGAGGGAGGGAGCGGGGGACAGAGGGAGGGAGCGGGGGACAGAGGGAGGGAGCGGGGGACAGAGGGAGGGAGCGGGGGACAGAGGGAGGGAGCGGGGGACAGAGGGAGGGAGCGGGGGACAGAGGGAGGGAGCGGGGGACAGAGGGAGGGAGCGGGGGACAGAGGGAGGGAGCGGGGGACAGAGGGAGGGAGCGGGGGACAGAGGGAGGGAGCGGGGGACAGAGGGAGGGAGCGGGGGACAGAGGGAGGGAGCGGGGGACAGAGGGAGGGAGCGGGGGACAGAGGGAGGGAGCGGGGGACAGAGGGAGGGGAGCGGGGGACAGAGGGAGGGAGCGGGGGACAGAGGGAGGGAGCGGGGGACAGAGGGAGGGAGCGGGGGACAGAGGGAGGGAGCGGGGGACAGAGGGAGGGAGCGGGGGACAGAGGGAGGGAGCGGGGGACAGAGGGAGGGAGCGGGGGACAGAGGGAGGGAGCGGGGGACAGAGGGAGGGAGCGGGGGACAGAGGGAGGGAGCGGGGGACAGAGGGAGGGAGCGGGGGACAGAGGGAGGGAGCGGGGGACAGAGGGAGGGAGCGGGGGACAGAGGGAGGGAGCGGGGGACAGAGGGAGGGAGCGGGGGACAGAGGGAGGGAGCGGGGGACAGAGGGAGGGAGCGGGGGACAGAGGGAGGGAGCGGGGGACAGAGGGAGGGAGCGGGGGACAGAGGGAGGGAGCGGGGGACAGAGGGAGGGAGCGGGGGACAGAGGGAGGGAGCGGGGGACAGAGGGAGGGAGCGGGGGACAGAGGGAGGGAGCGGGGGACAGAGGGAGGGAGCGGGGGACAGAGGGAGGGAGCGGGGGACAGAGGGAGGGAGCGGGGGACAGAGGGAGGGAGCGGGGGACAGAGGGAGGGAGCGGGGGACAGAGGGAGGGAGCGGGGGACAGAGGGAGGGAGCGGGGGACAGAGGGAGGGAGCGGGGGACAGAGGGAGGGAGCGGGGGACAGAGGGAGGGAGCGGGGGACAGAGGGAGGGAGCGGGGGACAGAGGGAGGGAGCGGGGGACAGAGGGAGGGAGCGGGGGACAGAGGGGGAGGGGGAAGAGGGGGAGCGGGGGACAGAGGGAGGGAGCGGGGGACAGAGGGAGGGAGCGGGGGACAGAGGGAGGGAGCGGGGGACAGAGGGAGGGAGCGGGGGACAGAGGGAGGGAGCGGGGGACAGAGGGAGGGAGCGGGGGACAGAGGGAGGGAGCGGGGGACAGAGGGAGGGAGCGGGGGACAGAGGGAGGGAGCGGGGGACAGAGGGAGGGAGCGGGGGACAGAGGGAGGGAGCGGGGGACAGAGGGAGGGAGCGGGGGACAGAGGGAGGGAGCGGGGGACAGAGGGAGGGAGCGGGGGACAGAGGGAGGGAGCGGGGGACAGAGGGAGGGAGCGGGGGACAGAGGGAGGGAGCGGGGGACAGAGGGAGGGAGCGGGGGACAGAGGGAGGGAGCGGGGGACAGAGGGAGGGAGCGGGGGACAGAGGGAGGGAGCGGGGGACAGAGGGAGGGAGCGGGGGACAGAGGGAGGGAGCGGGGGACAGAGGGAGGGAGCGGGGGACAGAGGGAGGGAGCGGGGGACAGAGGGAGGGAGCGGGGGACAGAGGGAGGGAGCGGGGGACAGAGGGAGGGAGCGGGGGACAGAGGGAGGGAGCGGGGGACAGAGGGAGGGAGCGGGGGACAGAGGGAGGGAGCGGGGGACAGAGGGAGGGAGCGGGGGACAGAGGGAGGGAGCGGGGGACAGAGGGAGGGAGCGGGGGACAGAGGGAGGGAGCGGGGGACAGAGGGAGGGAGCGGGGGACAGAGGGAGGGAGCGGGGGACAGAGGGAGGGAGCGGGGGACAGAGGGAGGGAGCGGGGGACAGAGGGAGGGAGCGGGGGACAGAGGGAGGGAGCGGGGGACAGAGGGAGGGAGCGGGGGACAGAGGGAGGGAGCGGGGGACAGAGGGAGGGAGCGGGGGACAGAGGGAGGGAGCGGGGGACAGAGGGAGGGAGCGGGGGACAGAGGGAGGGAGCGGGGGACAGAGGGAGGGAGCGGGGGACAGAGGGAGGGAGCGGGGGACAGAGGGAGGGAGCGGGGGACAGAGGGAGGGAGCGGGGGACAGAGGGAGGGAGCGGGGGACAGAGGGAGGGAGCGGGGGACAGAGGGAGGGAGCGGGGGACAGAGGGAGGGAGCGGGGGACAGAGGGAGGGAGCGGGGGACAGAGGGAGGGAGCGGGGGACAGAGGGAGGGAGCGGGGGACAGAGGGAGGGAGCGGGGGACAGAGGGAGGGAGCGGGGGACAGAGGGAGGGAGCGGGGGACAGAGGGAGGGAGCGGGGGACAGAGGGAGGGAGCGGGGGACAGAGGGAGGGAGCGGGGGACAGAGGGAGGGAGCGGGGGACAGAGGGAGGGAGCGGGGGACAGAGGGAGGGAGCGGGGGACAGAGGGAGGGAGCGGGGGACAGAGGGAGGGAGCGGGGGACAGAGGGAGGGAGCGGGGGACAGAGGGAGGGAGCGGGGGACAGAGGGAGGGAGCGGGGGACAGAGGGAGGGAGCGGGGGACAGAGGGAGGGAGCGGGGGACAGAGGGAGGGAGCGGGGGACAGAGGGAGGGAGCGGGGGACAGAGGGAGGGAGCGGGGGACAGAGGGAGGGAGCGGGGGACAGAGGGAGGGAGCGGGGGACAGAGGGAGGGAGCGGGGGACAGAGGGAGGGAGCGGGGGACAGAGGGAGGGAGCGGGGGACAGAGGGAGGGAGCGGGGGACAGAGGGAGGGAGCGGGGGACAGAGGGAGGGAGCGGGGGACAGAGGGAGGGAGCGGGGGACAGAGGGAGGGAGCGGGGGACAGAGGGAGGGAGCGGGGGACAGAGGGAGGGAGCGGGGGACAGAGGGAGGGAGCGGGGGACAGAGGGAGGGAGCGGGGGACAGAGGGAGGGAGCGGGGGACAGAGGGAGGGAGCGGGGGACAGAGGGAGAGAGCGGGGGACAGGGGGAGAGAGCGGGGGACAGGGGGAGAGAGCGGGGGACAGGGGGAGAGAGCGGGGGACAGGGGGAGAGAGCGGGGGACAGGGGGAGAGAGCGGGGGACAGGGGGAGAGAGCGGGGGACAGGGGGAGAGAGCGGGGGACAGGGGGAGAGAGCGGGGGACAGGGGGAGAGAGCGGGGGACAGGGGAGAGAGCGGGGGACAGGGGGAGAGAGCGGGGGACAGGGGGAGAGAGCGGGGGACAGGGGGAGAGAGCGGGGGACAGGGGGAGAGAGCGGGGGACAGGGGGGAGAGAGCGGGGGACAGGGGGAGAGAGCGGGGGACAGGGGGAGAGAGCGGGGGACAGGGGGAGAGAGCGGGGGACAGGGGGAGAGAGCGGGGGACAGGGGGAGAGAGCGGGGGACAGGGGGAGAGAGCGGGGGACAGGGGGAGAGAGCGGGGGACAGGGGGAGAGAGCGGGGGACAGGGGGAGAGAGCGGGGGACAGGGGGAGAGAGCGGGGGACAGGGGGAGAGAGCGGGGGACAGGGGGAGAGAGCGGGGGACAGGGGGAGAGAGCGGGGGACAGGGGGAGAGAGCGGGGGACAGGGGGAGAGAGCGGGGGACAGGGGGAGAGAGCGGGGGACAGGGGGAGAGAGCGGGGGACAGGGGGAGAGAGCGGGGGACAGGGGGAGAGAGCGGGGGACAGGGGGAGAGAGCGGGGGACAGGGGGAGAGAGCGGGGGACAGGGGGAGAGAGCGGGGGACAGGGGGAGAGAGCGGGGGACAGGGGGAGAGAGCGGGGGACAGGGGGAGAGAGCGGGGGACAGGGGGAGAGAGCGGGGGACAGGGGGAGAGAGCGGGGGACAGGGGGAGAGAGCGGGGGACAGGGGGAGAGAGCGAGGACACGGGGAGAGAGCGAGGGACACGGGGAACGAGGGACACGGAGAACGAGGGACACAGAGAACGAGGGACACAGAGAACGAGGGACACAGAGAACGAGGGACACAGAGAACGAGGGACACAGAGAACGAGGGACACAGAGAACGAGGGACACAGAGAACGAGGGACACAGAGAACGAGGGACACAGAGAACGAGGGACACAGAGAACGAGGGACACAGAGAACGAGGGACACAGAGAACGAGGGACACAGAGAACGAGGGACACAGAGAACGAGGGACACAGAGAACGAGGGACACAGAGAACGAGGGACACAGAGAACGAGGGACACAGAGAACGAGGGACACAGAGAACGAGGGACACAGAACGAGGGACACAGAGAACGAGGGACACAGAGAACGAGGGACACAGAGAACGAGGGACACAGAGAACGAGGGACACAGAGAACGAGGGACACAGAGAACGAGGGACACAGAGCACGAGGGACACAGAACACGAGGGACACAGAGAACGAGGGACACAGAGAACGAGGGACACAGAGAACGAGGGACACAGAGAACGAGGGACACAGAGAACGAGGGACACAGAGAACGAGGGACACAGAGAACGAGGGACACAGAGAACGAGGGACACAGAGAACGAGGGACACAGAACGAGGGACACAGAACGAGGGACACAGAGAACGAGGGACACAGAGAACGAGGGACACAGAGAACGAGGGACACAGAGAACGAGGGACACAGAGAACGAGGGACACAGAGAACGAGGGACACAGAGAACGAGGGACACAGAGAACGAGGGACACAGAGAACGAGGGACACAGAGAACGAGGGACACAGAGAACGAGGGACACAGAGAACGAGGGACACAGAGAACGAGGGACACAGAGAGCGAGGGACACAGTTCGCGAGGGACACAGTTCGCGAGGGACACAGTTCGCGAGGGACACAGTTCGCGAGGGACACAGTTCGCGAGGGACACAGTTCGCGAGGGACACAGTTCGCGAGGGACACAGTTCGCGAGGGACACAGTTCGCGAGGGACACAGTTCGCGAGGGACACAGTTCGCGAGGGACACAGTTCGCGAGGGACACAGTTCGCGAGGGACACAGTTCGCGAGGGACACAGTTCGCGAGGGACACAGTTCGCGAGGGACACAGTTCGCGAGGGACACAGTTCGCGAGGGACACAGTTCGCGAGGGACACAGTTCGCGAGGGACACAGTTCGCGAGGGACACAGTTCGCGAGGGACACAGTTCGCGAGGGACACAGAGAGAGAGGGACACAGAGAGAGAGGGACACAGAGAGAGAGGGACACAGAGAGAGGGGGACACAGAGAGAGGGGGACACAGAGAGAGGGGGACACAGAGAGAGGGGGACACAGAGAGAGAGGGACACAGAGAGAGAGGGACACAGACAGAGAGGGACACAGACAGAGGGACACAGTGACAGAGGGACACAGTGACAGAGGGACACAGTGACAGAGGGACACAGTGACAGAGGGACACAGTGACAGAGGGACACAGTGACAGAGGGACACAGAGAGAGAAGGACAGAGAGAGAAGGACTGAGAAAGAGGGACGCAGCAAGAGAGAGTGGGACAGAGAGAGAGAGAGGGACACAGCGAGAGCGAGGGACGCAGAGAGAGCGAGGGACGCAGAGAGAGCGAGGGACGCAGAGAGAGCGAGGGACGCAGAGAGAGCGAGGGACGCAGAGAGAGCGAGGGACGCAGAGAGAGCGAGGGACGCAGAGAGAGCGAGGGACACCGAGAGAGCGAGGGACACCGAGAGAGCGAGGGGCACCGAGAGAGCGAGGGACACCGAGAGAGCGAGGGACACATCGAGAGAGAGGGGGACACAGCGAGATGGACGCGTACACAGCGAGAGAGAAGGACACAGCGAGAGAGAGAGGGACACAGCGAGAGAGAGAGAGAGGGACACAGCGAGAGAGAGAGGGACACAGCGAGAGAGAGAGGGACACAGCGAGAGAGAGGTACGCAGCGAGAGAGAGGTACGCAGCGAGAGAGAGGTACGCAGCGAGAGAGAGGGACACAGCGAGGGAGAGGGTACACAGCGAGGGAGAGGGTACGCAGCGAGAGAGAGAGGGACGCAGCGAGAGAGAGAGGGACACAGCGAGAGAGAGAGGGACACAGCGAGAGAGAGAGGGACACAGCGAGTGAGAGAGGGACACAGCGAGTGAGAGAGGGTCACAGCGAGTGAGTGAGGGACACAGCGAGAGAGTGAGGGACACAGCGAGAGAGTGAGGGACACAGCGAGAGAGTGAGGGACACAGCGAGAGAGTGAGGGACACAGCGAGAGAGTGAGGGACACAGCGAGAGAGTGAGGGACACAGCGAGAGAGTGAGGGACACAGCGAGAGACTGAGGGACACAGCGAGAGAGTGAGGGACACAGCGAGAGAGTGAGGGACACAGCGAGAGAGTGAGGGACACAGCGAGAGAGTGAGGGACACAGCGAGAGAGTGAGGGACACAGCGAGAGAGTGAGGGACACAGCGAGAGAGTGAGGGACACAGCGAGAGAGAGAGAGGGACACAGCGAGAGAGAGAGAGGGACACAGCGAGAGAGAGAGAGGGACACAGAGAAAGAGAGAGGAACACAGCGAGATAGACACAGTGACGGGGACACATAGAGGGAGAGGGACAGAGAGAGAGAGAGAGAGGGACACAGCGAGAGAGAGAGAGAGGGACACAGCGAGAGAGAGAGAGGGACACAGAGAAAGAGAGAGGAACACAGCGAGATAGACACGGTGACGGGGACACATAGAGGGAGAGGGACACAGAGAGAGTGACACTGAATCCAAATTTATAGAGCAGTTCATTGAAGAAATCTGTCTGTGAACAACATGTAAAACATGAAGTGAAACTTTGCAATGAGCTTTGTTTTTGTGGCCAGGGATTTCTCTTAAAGATCAATCAAACACTCCCAGGACAGGTACAGCACGGGGTTAGATAAAGAGTAATGCTCCCTCTACACTGTCCCCATCAAACACTCCCAGGACATGTACAGCACAGGGTTAGATCCAGAGTAAAGCTCCCTCCACGCTGTCCCCATCAAACACTTCCAGAGCAGATACTGCACGGGGTCAGATACAGAGTAAAGCTCCCTCTACACTGTCCCCATCAAACATTCCCAGGACAGGCACAGCACGGGTTAGATACAGAGTAAAGCTCCCTCTGCACTGTCCCCATGAAACACTCCCAGGACAGGTACAGCACGGGGTTAGATACAGAGTAAAGCTCCCTCTACACTGTCCCCAACAAACACTCCCAGGCCAGGCACAGCACGGGGGTAGAATCAGAGTAAATCTCCCTCGACACTGTCACCATCAAACATTCCCAGGCCAGGTACAGCACGGGGTTAGATGCAGAGTAAAGGTCCCTCTACACTGACCCCATCAAACACTCCCAGGACAGGTACAGCATGGGGTTAGATACAGAGTAATGCTCCCGCTACACTGTCCCCATCTAACAGTTCTAGGACAGGTACAGCACGGGGTTAGATACAGAGTAAAGCTCCCTCTACACTATCCCCATCAAACACTCCCAGGATAGGTACAGCACGGGCTTAGATACAGAGTAAATCTCCCTCCACGTCGTCCCCATCAAAAAGTCCCAGGACAGGTACAACACGGGGTTTGATACAGAGTGAAGCTCCCTCTACACTGTCCCCATTAAACATTAACAGGACAGGTACAGCATAAGATTAGATAAAGAGTAAAGCTCCCTCTGCACTGTCCCCATCAAACACTCCTAGGACAGGTACAGCACGGGGTGAGATACAGAGTAAAGCTCCCTCTAGACTGTCCCCATCAAACACTCCCATGACAGGTACAGCACAGGGTGTGATACAGAGTAAAGCTCTGGGGCAGCACGGTAGCATTGTGGATAGCACAATTGCTTCACAGCTCCAGGGTCCGAGGTTCAATTCCGTCTTGGGCCACTGTCTCTGCGGAGTCTGCACATCCTCCCCGTGTGTGCGTGGGTTTCCTCCGGGTGCTCCGGTTTCCTCCCACAGTCCAAAGATGTGCAAGTTAGGTGGATTGGCCAAGCTAAATTGCCCTTAGTGTCCAAATTGTCCAGATGTAGCTCCCTCTCCATCTGTCCTCACCAAATACTCCCAGGAGAGGTACCTAGGAACAGGAATGGGCCATTCAGCTGATCGAGCCTGCCTTAGCGACTAGACCACCTGAATCAATAACCTATTTTAATAATCCGATACAAAGCCCTGGATGAATTTATTTCCCAGCAGCATCAGTAGCTGTAAATCCTGCTCTACACTGTGTCAGAAATATTACTGCATTTGAGAATATCATTGTGAATATTACCTTGTAATATATAACCGTTCTCATCCATATCTCTATTGAGAACACATTAGCTCCTTTCCCAGTGATCACTGCAGTTGACCCCGTCACTGTTTATACTGTAAGCTCTTGTCCCAGTTAATACTACATTACACCATACTGCTGTGGACACTACAATTAACCCTTTTGGAGTGCTGACTACCATGTACCCAGGGTAAGAGCATGTGGACTACCATGTATAATAATCTTTATTGTCACAAGTAGGCTTACATTAACACTGCAATGAAGTTACTGTGAAAATCCCCTAGTCGCCACATTCCGGCGCCTGTTCGGGTACACAGAGGGAGAATTTAGAATGTCCAAATTACCCAACAGCACGTCTTTCAGACTTGTGGGAGGAAACCAGAGCTCCCGGAGGAAACCCACGCAGACACAGGGAGAACGTGCCGGGAATCGAACCCGGGACCCTGGAGCTGTGAAGCCACAGTGCTACCCTCTGTGCTACAGTGCCTCGTAAAAAGTCACACACACAACCTCCCACCCCACCCCAGACACACAAACACGTGTACAGACAAACACAAACTCACACACAGACACAAACTCAGACAGGCTGCGTCAATACAGCTTTCAAATGGAGCGAGATCCATTCTCCACCTTTAACTTGGAGAGGTGTATCTGGCCTGTGTGTGACCCAAGTCACACACTGACTCTGAACATCCTCACAACAGCTTGCGGACAGACTTTTCTAAAGTACTTTTCATAACCTTTGGGTATCACAAACTGCTTCACAGGCAATGGAACCCTTTTGAAATCTAGTCAGTGGTAATTTAGGAAATGGACCAGCGAATTTCAGAGAGACACACAGAAACATGATGAGATGGTGCTGTACATGTTTCGCAGCTGACACTGAGACACACGAGATGTACAATATCAATTATTATTCTGAAGCATGTGATTAAATCACCCTTAAACTAAATTCCAGTGTTTCAGAGTAAAGCTTTATCTGCACTGTCCATCAAACACTCACAACCCAAATACTGTCTGGGCTTAAATACAGAGTCAAAATCCCTCTGTTCTGTCCAAAGAATTTTTCATTGCAGATAGTTATTTTAATTTTATGGAAAAGCAGAACTCAAATTGCACCGAATCCCAGGGTGGACTCTTGTTTATTTCAGCCCTTCACATTTAAACATGAAGTTTAAGCTCCGATTACAGGTGTCTGCTTGTCTCTGTTTGTATATTCTCTGTTATTGTTGTTTTGTCATTTGTCTGAAGTATTTGAATAATAGGCCTTGGTTAATCAATCCTTTCTCTCAGCACATGGAAGTTGTGAATCTTCAAGGCTGTCAGTCTGATCTAGATAACAAAAAACTACATCCTTTGATCAATCCATTCCCCAACCCTAAATAGATCTCACATATTTCCATAATGCAGGAATATCTCCATCAAAACTTCCAATCAGTTCCCAATACTCTTGTTAACACTTGTCTGTCTAACCTAAATTCCACTGACAGATTCCGAAAGCTGCACAGAAAAATGACTGGGTATTTTAAACTTTGAAACAAAACTATTTGAACTTGTGCTTCAATCCTATTGTACAGAAATGTTGTCCGGTGGGCTGACAGTTTCTCAGTAAGACTGAAACATTGAGGTACGCCTCGCACTGCACTTGGCAACATTTGTGGCACTTCCAAAATCTACCATACATTGCTGTCTGTATTGTGTGAATCTAGCTGTGAAATATCTGTACAGTTTAAACTTCCACCGTTTCTGTCTTCTCATCGTTTATAAAGATCACGGTTCTATCCTTTTTAATTCTAAAGCACATCATCAAAACATTTCCCAACACTGAAACACGTCCACCAGTTCCGTGTACCGCCAAAACGATAATATCTCCCTGCAATTTGATGTTTCCAGCTATGTTGCTTACAACGCTGTCTAATGTTTGGTGTCATTGGCAAACTGGGATGTGTAGCATTCTATCAAATGGTCTTAAATGGCTAATATATATGTATGGGTGTGTGCCAATGTGTGTGTACACGCATGTGTCTATGCACGCATGTGTGTGTGTGTGTGTGTGTATTAATCTGTTGCCGTGTATGTACCAGTCAGTGTGTGCACGCACATGTGTGTGTGTGTATCTGTGAACTTGTGTGTGTATACGCATTTAAGTCTCAAAGGAAAATATGAGCATGTGTAGGCGATTTGGCCCATCGAGTCTGCTCCACCATTCAAACAGATCCTGGCACGCACAGACGCACGCACACTCACACACACATTCCTATTGTATTATACACAGTCGATTTGTGTCTGGAACATGCTCAATGATTGAGCTTCCACAACCCTCTGGATCAGGGAATTCCAAGATTCTCCACCCTCTCAATGAAGAAATTCCTCCTCATCTCAGTCTGCAATGGTCTACCCCTGATTCTGAGCATTCATGTCAAGAGGGCGAGAATACAAGACCAGGGATGTACTTCTGAGGCTGTACAAGGCTCTGGTCAGACCCCATTTGGAGTATTGTGAGCAGTTTTAGGCCCAGTATCTAAGGAAGGATGTGCTGCCTTGGAAAGGGTCCAGTGGAGGTTCACAAGAATGTTCCCTGGAATGAAGAACTTGTCGTATGAGGAATGGTTGAGGACACTGGGTCTGTACTCGTTGGAGTTTAGAAGGATGAGGGGGGGGGTCTTATTGAAACTTACAGGCTACTGCGAGGCCTGGATAGAGTGGAGGTGGAGAGGATGTTTCCACTTGTAGGAAAAACTAGAAGCAGAGGACACCATCTCAGAGTAAAGGGACGATTCCTTTAAAACAGAGATGAGGAGGAATTTCTTCAGCCAGAGGGCGGTGAATATGTGGAGCTCTTTGCCGCAGAAGGCTGTGGAGGCCAAATCACCGAGTTTCTCTAAGACAGAGATAGATCGGTTCTTGATCAATAAGGGGATCAGGGGTTATGGAGAGAAGGCAGGAGAATGGGAATTAGAAAAATATCAGCCATGATTGAATGGCGGAGCAGACTCGATGGGCCGAGTGGCCTAATTCTGCTTCAATGTCTTATGGTCTTATGGTTTGAGACTGTGCCCCCTCCCCCTGGGTCTAATCTCACCAGTCAGAGAGACCATCTGACCTACATCTATCTTGTGATGCCCCGTATGAATTGTGTATGTTTCAAGATCACCTCTCATTTTTCGGGAACACAGGTACATTTTCCTCAATCTCTCCTCATCAGACAACTTCACCATCCCAGGGATTCGTCTGGTGAATCTCCATTACACTCCTTCTACAGCAAGTATATCCTTCCTTAGATATGGAGAACAAAACTCCACACAATGGTCCAGGTGTGTTGTGACCAAGGCTCTGTACAATTGCAGCAAGTCATCTTAACCCCAATACTAATAACCCCGAGCGATGAAAGTTAACGTACCATTGGCCTTCCTGATTGCTTAATGTACCCGCAATCTAGCGTTTAGTGACCCATGAATAAGGAGTTAGATACAGAGTAAAGCTCCCACGACACTGTCCCCATCAAACACTCCCAGAACAGGTACAGCACGGGGTTAGATACAGAGTAAAGCTCCCTCTACACTGTCCCCATCAAACACTCCCAGGACAGGTACAGCACGGGGTTAGATACAGAGTAAAGCTCCCTCTACACTGTCCCCATCAAACACTCCCAGGACAGATACAGCACTGGGTTAGATACAGAGTAAAGCCCCCTCTGCACTGTCCCCATCAAACACTCCCAGGACAGGTACAACACGGGGTTAGATACAGAGTAAAGATCCCTCTACACTGTCCCCCATCAAACACTCCCAGGACAGGTACAGCATGGGGATAGATAGAGTAAAGCTCCCTCTACACTGTCCCCATCAAACAGTCCCAGGACAGGTACAGCACGGGGTTAGATACAGAGTAAAGCTCCCTCTACACTGTCCGCATCAAACACTCCCAGGACAGGTACAGCACAGGGGTTAGATACAGAGTAATGCTCCCTCTACACTGTCCGCATCAAACACTCCCAGGACAGGTACAGCACGGGGTTAGATACAGAGTAACACTCCCTTTACACTGTCCCCATCAAACACTCCCAGGACAGGTACAGCACGGGGTTAGATACAGAGTAAGGTTTCCTCTACACTGTCCCCATCAAACACTCCCAGAACAGGTACAACACGGTGTTAGATGCAGAGTAAGGTTTCCTCTACACTGTCTCCATGATCACTCCCAAGACATGGCAGAGGCAGTACAACGTGGAAATCACCATCCCTGTGTGTAGTCTGAACAGCGCTGTTGGAATGTGATACAGAGAATCATAGAATATACATTGCAGGAGTAGGCCATTTGGCCCATCGAGTCCGCACTGGCCGTCGGAGAGAGCCCCCTACACAAGCCCACGCCTCCACCCTCTCCAAATAACCCCAGTAACACCACCTACCCTTTGGGCCACTAAGGGGCAATTTAGCACGGCCAACATCTCCTCTCATCCTTCCCGGCTCTAGTGAATACCGGCACAATCACAGAATCCCTACAATGCAGAAGGAGGCCATTCTGCCCATCGAATCTACACCAACCCTCTGACACAGCACTCTATGTAAGCTCAGTCACCCGCCCTATCCCAATAACTCCTTAACCTAATCTAAACAATCTTTCTTGGACACTAAGGGGTAATTTAGCAGGACCATTCCACCTAGCCTGCACATCTTTGGGCTGTGGAAGGAAACCGGAGCACCCGGAGGAAACCCACGCACACACGGGGAGGAAATTCCAACTCCACATAATCAGTCACACAAGGCCGGAATTTAATCCGGGTCACTGGCACTGTGAGGCAGCAGTGCTAACCACTGTGCCACAGTCAAACCAATCTCTCCTTGAAGGACAGCCCGGTAACCTCCCTATCAGCCGAATGACCCTCCGCTGCACTCCCTCTCTGGCAACTATATCCTTTCTTAGTTAGGGAGACCGAAACTGTACGCAATACTCCTGGTGTGGTCTCACCAAGGCCTTGTGTAACTGCAGAAAGACATCTCCACTTCTGAACTCAAATCCCTCTTTCAATGAAGGCCAACATATCATTGGCCTTCTTAACTGCTTGCTGCACCCCCCTCTCCACTTTCAGTGACTGGTGTACAAGGACAGCCAGCTCCCTTTCTACATCCACATTTTTCAACAAATCATTGTTTAAATCAGACACTTTCCATCAGGATTTTGTTACACCAACGTGTACAAATGTCAGAAATGACTGTGCTGTGCTCACCTAAAATGGCCACCATTAAGTAACTTAAAATGGCTGACTGACTTAAAATGGCTGACTGCTGATCGTGGATTTTCTGTTGACAATATTCCCACACAGACAGAGAGAGAAGCAGAAACAGACAGATGGAGAAACTAATAGATGACATTTATTTGAGATTTTGAAACCCTGTCAAACACTCCCAGGACAGGTACATCACGGGGTTAGATACAGAGTGAAGCTCCCTCTATATTGTCCCCCATCAAACAATCCCAGGACAGGTACAGTACGGGGTTAGATATAGAGAAAAGCTCCCACTACACTGTCCCCATCAAACACTCCCAGGACAGATACAGCACGGGGTTAGATACAGAGTAAAGCTCCCACTGCACTGTCCCCATCAAACACTCCCAGGACAGGTACAGCACGGGGTTAGATACAGAGTAAAGCTCCCTCTACACTGTCCCATCAAACATTAGACACACAGATTGCGAGGGACACACAGATTGCGAGGGACGCAAAATGAAAATTGAAATCGCTTATTGTCACAAGTAGGCTTCAAATGAAGTTACTGTGAAAAGCCCCTAGTCGCCACATTACTGCGCCTGTTCACGGAGGCTGTTACGGGACACACAGAGAGCGAGGGACACACTGGGAGCGAGGGACGCACTGGGAGCCAGGGACGCACAGAGAGCCAGGGACGCACAGAGGGCCAGGGACGCACAGAGGGCCAGGGACGCACAGAGGGCGAGGGACGCACAGAGGGCGAGGGACGCACAGAGGGCGAGGGACCCACAGAGGGCGAGGGACCCACAGAGGGCGAGGGACCCACAGAGGGCGAGGGACCCACAGAGGGCGAGGGACCCACAGAGGGCGAGGGACCCACAGAGGGCGAGGGACCCACAGAGAGCGAGGGACCCACAGAGAGCGAGGGACCCACAGAGAGCGAGGGACCCACAGAGAGCGAGGGACCCACAGAGAGCGAGGGACCCACAGAGAGCGAGGGACCCACAGAGAGCGAGGGACCCACAGAGAGCGAGGGACCCACAGAGAGCGAGGGACCCACAGAGAGCGAGGGACCCACAGAGAGCGAGGGACCCACAGAGAGCGAGGGACCCACAGAGACCGAGGGACCCACAGAGACCGAGGGACCCACAGAGACCGAGGGACCCACAGAGACCGAGGGACCCACAGAGAGCGAGGGACCCACAGAGAGCGAGGGACCCACAGAGAGCGAGGGACCCACAGAGAGCGAGGGACCCACAGAGAGCGAGGGACCCACAGAGAGCGAGGGACCCACAGAGAGCGAGGGACCCACAGAGAGCGAGGGACCCACAGAGAGCGAGGGACCCACAGAGAGCGAGGGACCCACAGAGACCGAGGGACCCACAGAGAGCGAGGGACCCACAGAGAGCGAGGGACCCACAGAGAGCGAGGGACCCACAGAGAGCGAGGGACCCACAGAGAGCGAGGGACCCACAGATTGCGAGGGACCCACAGATTGCGAGGGACCCACAGACCCACAGATCACACACACATGATCTTACATACTCACACTCACTCTTACACACTCACCCACACTTCCAATCACTCACACTCACATACTAATCACTCACTCGCACACCAATCACTCACACTCACCGACACGCTCACACGCTCATTCCCATTCACTCACAAACTCACTCTTACACACTCAGTCACTCTTATACAAACACACTGTTCACACACACTTACACACACTCACTCGTACACACTCACTCTTACAATCACACACAGTAGTTCTCACCAATTCTCACTCTTACACACACTCACTCACTGTTATACACACTCACTCAGACACTGGGGGACGGACAGAGAGCGAGGGACACGCCGAGAGCGAGGGACACGCCGAGAGCGAGGGACACGCCGAGAGCGAGGGACACGCCGAGAGCGAGGGACACGCCGAGAGCGAGGGACACGCCGAGAGCGAGGGACACGCCGAGAGCGAGGGACACGCCGAGAGCGAGGGACACGCCGAGAGCGAGGGACACGCCGAGAGCGAGGGACACGCCGAGAGCGAGGGACACGCCGAGAGCGAGGGACACGCCGAGAGCGAGGGACACGCCGAGAGCGAGGGACACGCCGAGAGCGAGGGACACGCCGAGAGCGAGGGACACGCCGAGAGCGAGGGACACGCCGAGAGCGAGGGACACGCCGAGAGCGAGGGACACGCCGAGAGCGAGGGACACGCCGAGAGCGAGGGACACGCCGAGAGCGAGGGACACGCCGAGAGCGAGGGACACGCCGAGAGCGAGGGACACGCCGAGAGCGAGGGACACGCCGAGAGCGAGGGACACGCCGAGAGCGAGGGACACAGCGAGAGCGAGGGACACAGCGAGAGCGAGGGACACAGCGAGAGCGAGGGACACAGCGAGAGCGAGGGACACAGCGAGAGCGAGGGACACAGCGAGAGCGAGGGACACAGCGAGAGCGAGGGACACAGCGAGAGCGAGGGACACAGCGAGAGCGAGGGACACAGCGAGAGCGAGGGACACAGCGAGAGCGAGGGACAGAGCGAGAGCGAGGGACAGAGCGAGAGCGAGGGACAGAGAGAGAGCAGGGGACAGAGAGAGAGCAGGGGACACAGAGAGAGCAGGGGACACAGAGAGAGCAGGGGACACAGAGAGAGCAGGGGACACAGAGAGAGCAGGGGACACAGAGAGAGCAGGGGACACAGAGAGAGCAGGGGACACAGAGAGAGCAGGGGACACAGAGAGAGCAGGGGACACAGAGAGAGCAGGGGACACAGAGAGAGCAGGGGACACAGAGAGAGCAGGGGACACAGAGAGAGCAGGGGACACAGAGAGAGCAGGGGACACAGAGAGAGCAGGGGACACAGAGAGAGCAGGGGACACAGAGAGAGCAGGGGACACAGAGAGAGCAGGGGACACAGAGAGAGCAGGGGACACAGAGAGAGCAGGGGACACAGAGAGAGCAGGGGACACAGAGAGAGCAGGGGACACAGAGAGAGCAGGGGACACAGAGAGAGCAGGGGACACAGAGAGAGCAGGGGACACAGAGAGAGCAGGGGACACAGAGAGAGCAGGGGACACAGAGAGAGCAGGGGACACAGAGAGAGCAGGGGACACAGAGAGAGCAGGGGACACAGAGAGAGCAGGGGACACAGAGAGAGCAGGGGACACAGAGAGAGCAGGGGTCACAGAGAGAGCAGGGGACACAGAGAGAGCAGGGGACACAGAGAGAGCAGGGGACACAGAGAGAGCGAGGGACACAGAGAGAGCAGGGGACACAGAGAGAGCAGGGGACACAGAGAGAGCAGGGGACACAGAGAGAGCGAGGGACACAGAGAGAGCGAGGGACAGAGAGAGAGAGAGAGAGAGGGACACAGCGAGTGAGAGGGGTCACAGCGAGAGAGGGGGTCAGAGCGAGCGAGGGACACAGAGTGCGCGAGGGACACAGCGAGCGCGAGAGACACAGCGAGCGCGAGAGACACAGCGAGAGCGAGGGACACAGCGAGAGCGAGGGACACAGCGAGAGACACAGCGAGAGCGAGGGACACAGCGAGGGACACAGCGAGAGCGAGGGACACAGCGAGGGACACAGCGAGAGCGAGGGACACAGCGAGAGCGAGGGACACAGCGAGAGCGAGGGACACAGCGAGAGCGAGGGACACAGCGAGAGCGAGGGACACAGCGAGAGCGAGGGACACAGCGAGAGCGAGGGACACAGCGTGAGCGAGATACACAGCGTGAGCGAGGGACACAGCGAGAGACACAGCGAGAGCGAGGGACACAGCGAGAGCGAGGGACACAGCGAGAGCGAGGGACACAGCGAGAGCGAGGGACACAGCGAGAGCGAGGGACACAGCGAGAGCGAGGGACACAGCGAGAGCGAGGGACACAGCGAGAGCGAGGGACACAGCGAGAGCGAGGGACACAGCGAGAGCGAGGGACACAGCGAGAGCGAGGGACACAGCGTGAGCGAGATACACAGCGTGAGCGAGGGACACAGCGAGGGACACAGCGAGAGCGAGGGACACAGCGAGAGCGAGGGACACAGCGAGAGCGAGGGACACAGCGAGAGCGAGGGACACAGCGAGAGCGAGGGACACAGCGAGAGCGAGGGACACAGCGAGAGCGAGGGACACAGCGAGAGCGAGGGACACAGCGAGAGCGAGGGACAGAGGGAGAGCGAGGGACAGAGGGAGAGCGAGGGACAGAGGGAGAGCGAGGGACAGAGGGAGAGCGAGGGACAGAGGGAGAGCGAGGGACAGAGGGAGAGCGAGGGACAGAGGGAGAGCGAGGGACAGAGGGAGAGCGAGGGACAGAGAGAGAGCGAGGGACACAGAGCGAGGGAGGGACACAGAGCGAGGGAGGGACACAGAGCGAGGGAGGGACACAGAGCGAGGGAGGGACACAGAGCGAGGGAGGGACACAGAGCGAGGGAGGGACACAGAGCGAGGGAGGGACACAGAGCGAGGGAGGGACACAGAGCTAGGGAGGGACACAGAGCGAGGGAGGGACACAGAGCGAGGGAGGGACACAGAGCGAGGGAGGGACACAGAGCGAGGGAGGGACACAGAGCGAGGGAGGGACACAGAGCGAGGGAGGGACACAGAGCGAGGGAGGGACACAGCGAGAGCGAGGGACACAGCGAGAGCGAGGGACACAGCGAGAGCGAGGGACACAGCGAGAGCGAGGGACACAGCGAGAGCGAGGGACACAGCGAGAGCGAGGGACACAGCGAGAGCGAGCGAGGGACACAGAGAGAGCGAGGGACACAGAGAGAGCGAGGGACACAGAGAGAGCGAGGGACACAGAGAGAGCAGGGGACACAGAGAGAGCAGGGGACACAGAGAGAGCAGGGGACACAGAGAGAGCGAGGGACACAGAGAGAGCGAGGGACAGAGAGAGAGAGAGAGAGAGAGGGACACAGCGAGTGAGAGGGGTCACAGCGAGAGAGGGGGTCAGAGCGAGCGAGGGACACAGAGAGCGCGAGGGACACAGAGAGCGCGAGGGACACAGAGAGCGCGAGGGACACAGCGAGAGCGAGGGACACAGCGAGAGCGAGGGACACAGCGAGAGCGAGGGACACAGCGAGAGCGAGGGACACAGCGAGAGCGAGGGACACAGCGAGAGCGAGGGACACAGCGAGAGCGAGGGACACAGCGAGAGCGAGGGACACCGCGTGAGCGAGGGACACAGCGAGAGCGAGGGACACAGCGAGAGCGAGGGACACAGCGAGAGCGAGGGACACAGCGTGATCGAGGGACACAGCGTGAGCGAGGGACACAGCGAGAGCGAGGGACACAGCGAGAGCGAGGGACACAGAGAGAGCAGGGGACACAGAGAGAGCAGGGGACACAGAGAGAGCAGGGGACACAGAGAGAGCAGGGGACACAGAGAGAGCAGGGGACACAGAGAGAGCAGGGGACACAGAGAGAGCAGGGGACACAGAGAGAGCAGGGGACACAGAGAGAGCAGGGGACACAGAGAGAGCAGGGGACACAGAGAGAGCAGGGGACACAGAGAGAGCAGGGGACACAGAGAGAGCAGGGGACACAGAGAGAGCAGGGGACACAGAGAGAGCAGGGGACACAGAGAGAGCAGGGGACACAGAGAGAGCAGGGGTCACAGAGAGAGCAGGGGTCACAGAGAGAGCAGGGGACACAGAGAGAGCAGGGGACACAGAGAGAGCAGGGGACACAGCGAGAGCGAGGGACACAGCGAGAGCGAGGGACACAGCGAGAGCGAGGGACACAGCGAGAGCGAGGGACACAGCGAGAGCGAGGGACACAGCGAGAGCGAGGGACAGAGGGAGAGCGAGGGACAGAGGGAGAGCGAGGGACAGAGGGAGAGCGAGGGACAGAGGGAGAGCGAGGGACAGAGGGAGAGCGAGGGACAGAGGGAGAGCGAGGGACAGAGGGAGAGCGAGGGACAGAGGGAGAGCGAGGGACAGAGAGAGAGCGAGGGACACAGAGCGAGGGAGGGACACAGAGCGAGGGAGGGACACAGAGCGAGGGAGGGACACAGAGCGAGGGAGGGACACAGAGCGAGGGAGGGACACAGCGAGAGCGAGGGACACAGCGAGAGCGAGGGACACAGCGAGAGCGAGGGACACAGCGAGAGCGAGGGACACAGCGAGAGCGAGGGACACAGCGAGAGCGAGGGACACAGCGAGAGCGAGGGACACAGCGAGAGCGAGGGACACAGCGAGAGCGAGCGAGGGACACACCGAGAGAGAGCGAGGGACACAGAGAGAGCGAGGGACACAGAGAGAGCGAGGGACACAGAGAGAGCAGGGGACACAGAGAGAGCAGGGGACACAGAGAGAGCAGGGGACACAGAGAGAGCGAGGGACACAGAGAGAGCGAGGGACAGAGAGAGAGCGAGGGACAGAGAGAGAGCGAGGGACAGAGAGAGAGCGAGGGACAGAGGGAGAGCGAGGGACAGAGGGAGAGCGAGGGACAGAGGGAGAGCGAGGGACAGAGAGAGAGGGAGGGACAGAGAGAGAGGGAGGGACACAGCGAGAGCGAGGGACACAGCGAGAGGGAGGGACACAGCGAGAGGGAGGGACACAGAGCGAGGGAGGGACACAGAGCGAGGGAGGGACACAGAGCGAGGGAGGGACACAGAGCGAGGGAGGGACACAGAGCGAGGGAGGGACACAGAGCGAGCGAGGGACACAGAGCGAGCGAGGGACACAGAGCGAGCGAGGGACACAGAGCGAGCGAGGGACACAGAGCGAGCGAGGGACACAGAGCGAGCGAGGGACACAGAGCGAGCGAGGGACACAGAGCGAGCGAGGGACACAGAGCGAGCGAGGGACACAGAGCGAGCGAGGGACACAGAGCGAGCGAGGGACACAGAGAGAGCGAGGGACACAGAGAGAGCGAGGGACACAGAGAGTGCGAGGGACACAGAGAGTGCGAGGGACACAGCGAGAGAGAGAGAGGGACACAGCGAGAGAGAGAGGGACACAGCGAGAGAGAGAGGGACACGGCGAGAGAGAGAGGGACACGGCGAGAGAGAGAGGGACACGGCGAGTGAGAGAGTGACACGGCGAGTGAGAGAGGGACACGGCGAGTGAGAGAGGGACACAGCGAGTGAGAGAGGGACACAGCGAGTGAGAGAGGGACACAGCGAGTGAGAGAGGGACACAGCGAGAGAGTGAGGGACACAGCGAGAGAGTGAGGGACACAGCGAGAGAGTGAGGGACACAGCGAGAGAGTGAGGGACACAGCGAGAGAGTGAGGGACACAGCGAGAGAGTGAGGGACACAGCGAGAGAGTGAGGGACACAGCGAGAGAGTGAGGGACACAGCGAGAGAGTGAGGGACACAGCGAGAGAGAGAGAGAGGGGCACAGAGAAAGAGAGAGGAACACAGTGAGATAGACACAGTGACGGGGACACATAGAGGGAGAGGGACACAGAGAGAGAGTGACACTGATAGAAAGAGGTACGCGGTGAAAGAGAGGGACAGAGTGAGATAGAAGGACACACGGGAGAGACAGGGACACAGAGAGAGAGAGGGATACAGAGAGGGACAGAGAGCGGTGGGCACACAGACAGAGTGAGGGACACACACACAGAAAGAGGTACACAGCGGGTCAGGATCTGAGGTTTCGGGGGCGTGAGTGGGTCAGGATGTGAGGGTTAGGAGACATGAGGGTGTGATGGTGTGAGGGTGCCAGGACGTGAGGCAGTCAGGACATTGGGGTTATCAAACTGACCGTTTTCATTGAATCCAAATTGTTTCATTATAAATTCTAATCTCAGAAATTGACATCAGAGGATCCCAGTGAAAAATCCCATTGAACCTCCTTGTCTAATAAAATGATGTTGTTGCCGATGACCCTGTATTGATTCAGGAATAAACTTTACATCTCACAGTGAGAAAAAATCAAATTGAATCCATATTTATAGAGCAGCTCATTGAAGAAATCAGTCTATGAACAACATGTAAAATATGAAGTGAAACTTTGCAATGAGCTTTGTTTTTGTGGCCAGGAATCTTCTCTCAAAATGGAGGCAGAAATGAAGTTGTGTTTAACTCACATTCTGTGATTTCTTGCTGCTTTGTACTCATTCTATGGAAAGCCTTCCTCGGCTGACAGACGAATAGTCATTCCAAACATGCCAGAAATTCAGAGGGAAACAAATGTCAAACAAAGACAGAAATAACGACAGGACAGAATCTGTTGTTGACTGCTGAATTAACATAACCATAGACAGGACAAGTGTCTTCCTTAGCAGACACAGGAAACACACCGAGGGGGACATTCCTCACAGTAAGTCAGGGGTGGGGTCTGCACACAGGTCACTGAAGAGATCTCAGTCCAAACTGTTTCCAATCATTTCCCAAATGTTTGACAATATTTGTGGCTCTTCCAAAATTCAAGATACTTTGTTGTCTGTATTCTGTGAATCCAGCTGTAAAATATCTTTACTTCAATGTCTTTTCCCCAACACTATCCCCATATCCCTTTATGTCAATGGGATTTAGAAATCAGTCAATTTCTGCTTTAAACTTAGTCAATATCTTTCCATCTTTGAGAGGGGAGAAATCACCAGGAATGTGGGATTTGATCTTCAGGGTTAGGTTGGAGAAACAGGGCTCGTTCAGGCCCTATTGAAGCAATCTCTCCTCCTAGGACAGTCCGGCAACCTCCCTATCAGCCAACTGACCCTCCGCTGCACTCCCTCTCTGGCAACTATATCCTTCCATGATAGGGAGACCAAAAACTGTACACAGTACTCCAGGTGTGGTCTCACCAAGGCCCAGTATAACTGCAGTAAGACTTCTCCACTTCTGAACTCAAATCCCTCTTGCAATGAAGGCCAACATATCATTGGTCTTCTTAACTGCTTGCTGCATCCCCCTCTCCACTTTCAGCGACTGGTGTACAAGCTCCATTTGTACATCCACATTGCCCAACATATCACTGTTTAAATACGACTCTTTCCTTCAGTTATTGTTTGACACTAACTTGGACAACTGTCCGAATTGTCTCAGTGTTGTGCTCACATAAAATGGCCACCGTTAAGCAACTTAAAATGGCTGACTGCTGATCGTGGATTTGTTTAGACAGATTCCCAGAGAGAGATAGAGAGTTGCAGAGACAGAGAAGATGGGGAGACTAACAGAATACATTAATTCAAGATTCAGAATCTCCATCAAACACTGTTAGCCAAAGTACATCATGGGGTTAGATACAGATTACACATCCCTCTAAACTGTCCCCAACAAACCCTCCCAGGGCAGCTACAGTACCATGGTATATACAGAGTAAAGCTTCCTCTACACTGTCCCCATCAAACACTCCCCAGGACAGGTACAGCACGGGGTTAGATACAGAGTAAGGCTCCCTCTACATTCTCCCCATCAAACACTCCCAGGACAGGTACAGGGCACTGATCTAAACAGAGTAAAGCTGCCTCTACGCTGTCCACATCAAACACTCCCAGGGCAGATACAGTACGATGATATATTCGGACTAAAGCCCCCTCTGCACTGTACCCATCAAACACTCCCAAGTCAGATATCGCACTGGGTGAGATACAGAGTAACACTCCATCTACACTGTCCCCATCAAACACTGCCTGGACAGGTACAGCACGGGGTTAGATACAGAGTAAAGCTCGCTCTACACTGTCCCCATCAAACACTCCCAGGACAGGTACAGCACGGGGTTAGATACAGAGTAAAGCTCCCTCCACACTGTCCCCATCAAACACTGCCTGGACAGGTACAGCACGGGGTTAGATACAGAGTAAGGTTTCCTCTACACTGTCCCCATCAAACACTCCCAGGACAGGTACAGCACGGGGTTCGATACAGAGTAAAGCTCCCTCCACACTGTCCCCATCAAACACTCCCAGGGCAGCACGGGGTTAGATACAGAGTAAAGCTCCCCCTACACTGTCCCCATCAAACACTGCCTGGACAGGTACAGCACGGGGTTAGATACAGAGTAAGGTTTCCTCGACACTGTCCCCATCAAACACTCCCAGGACAGGTACAGCACGGGGTTAGATACAGAGTAAGGTTTCCTCTACACTGTCCCCATCAAACACTCCCAGGACAGGTACAGCACGGGGTTAGATACAGAGTAAGGTTTCCTCTAGACTGTTTCCATGATCACTCCCAAGACATGGCAGAGGCAGTACAACGTGGAAATCACCATCCCTGTGAATCGTCTGAACAGCGCTGTTGGAATGTCATACATTTCAATCAGAGCTCGCAGAACCAGAGAATATACATTGCAGGAGCAGGCCATTCGGCCCATCGAGTGTGCACCAGCCCTCGGAGAGAGCACCCTACCCAAGCCCACGTCTCCACCAAATCCAAATAACCCCAGTAACACCACCTAACCTTTGGGCCACTAAGGGGCAATTTCGCACGGCCAACATCTCCTCTCATCCTTCTCGGCTCTAGTGAATACAGGCACAATCACAGAATCCCTACAATGCAGAAGGAGGCCATTCTGCCCATCGAATCTACACCAACCCTCTGACACAGCACTCTATGTAAGCTCAGTCACCCGCCCTAACCCAATAACTCCTTAACCTAATCTAAACAATCTTTCTTGGACACTAAGGGGTAATTTAGCAGGACCATTCCACCTAGCCTGCACATCTTTGGACTGTGGAAGGAAACCGGAGCACCCAGAAGAAACCCACGCACACACGGGGAGAAACTGCAAACTCCACATAATCAGTCACACAAGGCCGGAATTTAACCCGGGTCACTGGCACTGTGAGGCAGCAGTGCTAACCACTGTGCCACAGTGAAACCAATCTCTCATTGTAGGACAGTCCGGGAAACTCCCTATCAGCCAATTGACCCTCCGCTGCACTCCCTCTCTGGCAACTATATCCTTTCTTCGTTAGTGAGACAAAACTGTACACAATACTCCAGGTGTGGTCTCACCAAGGCCTTGTGTAACTGCAGGAAGACATCTCCACTTCTGAATTCAAATCCCTCTTTCAATGAAGGCCAACATATCATTGGCCTTCTTAACTGCTTGCTGCACCCCCCTCTCCACTTTCAGTGACTGGTGTACAAGGACAGCCAGCTCCCTTTCTACATCCACATTCACCAACAAATCACTGTTTAAATCAGACACTTTCCATCAGGATTTTGTTATACCAACGTGTACAAATGTCAGAAATGACTGTGCTGTGCTCACCTAGAATGGCCACCATTAAGTAATTTAAAATGGCTGACTGCTGATCGTGGATTTTGTTTTGACAATATTCCCAGACAGACAGAGAGAGAAGCAGAAACAGACAGATGGAGAAACTAATAGAAGACATTTATTGTAGATTTTGAATCTCCATCAAACATGACCAGTAAAGGTACATCATGGGGTTAGACACAGATTCATCTACACTGTCCCTGGCAAACACTCCCAGGACAGGTACATCACGGGGTTACATACGGAGTAAAGCTCCTCTGCACTGTCCCCATCAAACACTCCCAGCACAGGTACAAAACGGGGTTACATATCGAGCAGGGCTCTCTCTACACTGTTCCCATCAAACACTCCCAGGACAGGTGCAGCACGGGGTTAGATACAGAATAAAGCTCCCTCTACACTGACCCCATCAAACACTCCCAGGACAGGTACAGCACGGGGTTAGATACAGAGTAAAGCTCCCTCTACACTGTCCCCATCAAACACTCCCAGGACAGGTACAGCACGGGGTTAGATACAGAGTAAAGCTCCCTCTACACCGTCCCCATCGAACACTCCCAGGACAGGTACAGCACGGGGTTAGATACAGAGTAAAGCTCCCTCTACACTGTCCCCATCAAACACTCCCAGGACAGGTACAGCACGGGGTTAGATACAGAGTAAAGCT